>NC_067398.1:723079459-723115430 GCF_016432865.1 Antechinus flavipes
GGTGAATGTTGAATATTATCCATGTATATGTTTTGAAAATAAAAAGCTTTAATTAAAAAAGAGAAAAAAAAACACAAAAAATGCTGTCCTTTTTTATCAAATATATTCCATCATGCTAATGCTTAGTAGTATTTCACTGAAACAGACAAGAAATTATTCAAAATTATTCTTCAACATAGAATTTTCGCTTCAATTCAAAATTCTTCATTTAAAAAATATTGCACAATATGCATATGCACACATGAACATATATATACATGGACAAATATACAACTCCTTAGTGAGCCTTTATGTGCATCCTAAAAACAATGTGATTGAGGCTATTGGTTTGCTTAAGTAAATGAAGTCTCTTAATTTCTCCAAATTCAATCACATCCTGTTTGTGTGAATTTTATTCAAACTGAATTATAATTAAGTGAATGGTCAGAATAGTCTAGTGATATAGTCGATAAAGCATGGGAAGTAGAGTCAGGAAATCCTGAGTTCAAATTCATCCTCAGACATTTTATTAGCTATGTGATCCCAGGCAAGTCACTAGCCCTCTATGTGGCTCAGTTTCTTCACCTGTAAAATAGGGAATAATAATAAACTGCCATGACTATTATGAGAATAAAATATTTGTAAAGCTCTTTACAAACAATAAAATTCCAGTATTATTACAGGCAAGGGGTGTTAGAAGAGCTTATGCAGCTGTGAGCCTCCTCTCCACCATCTTAACCGGAAGTCACCTGTGGCTCTTTTGTTTTTGGAGGAGTGTCTTAATGTCTCTGTTTCTCCTCTCTACTATTGCCTGTCCTTGAGGATTAAAAGGTATGCCAGTGGTGTGTAAAATCTTACAGTGTGCACAAAAGTGTGCAAAATATTTGGAACTATATGCAGGACCATTGTCTGTTTTTATTGCTGTGGCACACCCATAATGGCAAATACTTGTGTGAGGAATTCAGTGACCACTCGGGCTGTCTCTTTTGCTGCTGGTATTGCAAAAGTGAATCCTGAAAAGGTGTCTACCATAACATGAATAAAAGACAGACGACCAAAAGATTTGTAATGGGTCACATCCATTTGCCAGGTTTCATTGGGTCTCAAACCATGAGGGTTCTTCCCTGGAGCAGTATAGGAGCATGGAAGGGAAGGCAAGCTGTCCAGGCTTTTACTATGCTCCTAGCTTCCTCTCTTGTTATTCCAAATTGTAAACAAAGCTCGAGCAACCTGATGATGTTTAGAATGAGATGCCTGGCCTTCTTGGAATAAAGGAGTATTAATCAACATAGTTAGTATTCTATCTGTCTTTGAATTACCATCAAAAATGGGGCCTGGAAGTCCACTATGAGAGTGGACATGCAAAATATAAATCTTACCTGGATGCTTTCTCACTTGCTCTTGAAGTTCCTAAAAGAGCTGATATATATTAGAAGCTACAAATTTTATTTGGCTATGGCAATTCTTTGTATCACACCTACTGAATAGGCTGAATCAGATATTATATTTATGTCTCCTGGATAATAAGTAAGAGCTAGAATGATCACATACAGTTTATTCTGCTGAGTGGACTGAAAAGAAGTTCTGATTACTCTCTTTATACTTAAGCCATGAGAGTATACTGCACAAATACTGTTTGGATGTATTTGTAAAGATAGTTGATCCTTTAAGAGGAACTTTAGAAACTTTTTCTTCAAGAATCCATTGCCAATTATGTAATAGTCTGGTTATTTTTAATGGAGACCCATTAAAAAATTTGGAGCCATGGCTAATAAAATTTGCCACTCTGGGATGTTCTTACAACACACTAATTTGTGTATTGGTATAAAAGGTGTATCTCTTGTCAGGTCTTGTCCCAGATAATTGTACTGCTTGCTTAATGGCCTTTAATAAAATTCTAGCCACAAGCACTAGGTAAGGAGTCAGGCTTTGTTCCGGTTGTGCCGGGAAGTTTATCCTCTCTATCACACTGTCTCCTTGATGAAGGACTGCTGTGGGTGCCTCTTGTGTAGCAAAAAAAATGATATTTCCAAGGGTTTTAGAGTGACTCAACCACGTTGGATAAAGCCAGTTCAACTTCTCTCAAAGCCTCTTGAGCTTCTTTTGTAAGCTGGCATGGTGAATTTAAAGCACTGTCTCCTCTTAAAATATCATATAACGGTTGTAACTGATAGGTAGTCAAGCCTAACACTGGTTGCATCCATTGGATATCTCCTATCAATTTCTGGAAATCATTAAAGGTGTTTAGCTTCTCTGTTCATAAGGACAGTTTTTGTACTGTAAGCACCTTAGGGTATCCTTCATATCCTAAATATTGAAAAGGAACATGTCTTTGAATTTTTTCTGCAGCTATGTACAATTTATAATTCCTTAGTGTTTCTATGGTCTCTTGTAGACATGCTTCTAATTTGTTCCTCAGGTGCACATCCCAATATATCATCCATATAATGTAATAGTAAAACTTTTGGAAATGCTCTTCTTACTGGAGCAAGAACATCAGCAACATACATTTGACACATAGTGGGGCTGTTTTTCATTCCCTGTGGCAAAACTGATGTAATGGGCTGAAGCTGCCTCCTGGGGTGGAAAGTTACCACACCCCTGAGCCTCACTTAAGTCTCCATACTCTGTCGGGATATGGTCATTAATCTGTTCATTGTCTTCCTCCTTTATCTCAGGCTTTCCCATTTGGCTATTCCTAGCCTTTCTATCTTCTATAACTTTTTCTTTCTTCTATAACTTATATGATATTTTCAAGCCAGCTGTATTATATTGTATAAATAGAATGCCTCGATGGAAATTGAATGAGGGCCATTTTCGTTGTACAAAGCAAAGAGCTGTTGCCCAATTGATGTCCAATTATCTGGAGAGATTTGCTCTTCCTCTAAGAACCAAGGGGAGGTGCGTTTTAATGTACCCAGAACTCTAGCTATATGTTCCCAAGTTATAAGTAGCCCTTGTCCTTCTATCAGCTTAAGCATGCTTTCTATAGCACCACTCCTAATGGGGGGGAGGGTTGGGAGGGAGGATGGAGAATCTTTAGCTAGTATCTGTCCCATTTCAGCCAAAAAAAGGTTACTAGTTTAGTCTTTAAGAAAATAAGTTCCCTATTTGCCTATTGTACTCACCTAAGTTCCTGGTCACTGGAGACTTCTTCAGTGAAAGTAGGGTCCTTGGGCCCCACGTAGGGCGCCAAATGTGATGACCGTGTATTTTAAAATCAGCCAGAGTCAGGAATTCAGGTTAAGGCAAAATCTTCAATCTTTATTCTCAATAAAGGGGAAGAAGGATCAGAGGTGAAGGGGAATGGGAGGTGAAGAGGGATCGCGATAACAATGTGAACAGCTGTGACAAGAAGCCAGCCAGCAGTCTCTCTGCGCTCCTCTCTCCACCCTTCTACCTCCACCCACCAAAATCGTCATTTCCTACACAACACATCAGGACTTGCACAAAGAGTGGGTGGGGGCCATTCTTTCTCCAAGCATATATATTAATAGAGTATGGTCCACTTACTATTTAGCCTGCATGCTTGGGACCTCAGTGCATCAACTTGAGCTTCAGCTCATTACCATAGACAGTGAAAAAAATTTCAGTACCTAATAAAATATGTAGGATTTACCCTCTGTGAATCCAAACCCAGGAGATTAAGAGTCCACCAGAGCTCATACTTCTCACTTCTTTCCCTATATGGTAATAAGCCAGGTCTGCCTCTTTGAATGATGTCATTTAGCTTCTTTTACTTCCCCTTTTTCTTCTCCCAATGCAATTGTTTTCCACCTTTAATTTCTTTTTATATCATCACATTGATGTTAACTTATTCCTGTCCTTTCTGCCTAGGTACACTTTCCCTCTTTTTGTCCCGATTTAACTTTTTCTGATAATCTTTCCTCTTGGATTGAAGTTTGCATTTTATTTATAGCTTAGGTCTTTTCATCCAAAAAGACTGAAAATCTTTTATTTCATTAAATATCTAATTTTCTCTCAGAAAGAATAATGCTTTTTTCTGAATAGCTGATTTTTTATTATAATCAACCTCTTTTTTCCCTACTTTTTTATTATAACTTTTTATTGACTGAACATATGCATGGGTAATTTGTACAATATTATCCTTTGCACTCATTTCTGCTCCAACTTTTCCCTTCCCTCCCTCCACCCTTTCCCCTAGACGGCAAGCAGACTTATACATGTTAAATATGTTATAGTATATCCTGGATACAATATATGTGTGCAGAACCGAACAGTTCTCTTGTTGCACAGGAAGAAGTGGATTCAGAAGATAAAAATAACCTGGGAAGAAAAACAAAAATGCAAACAGTTTACAGACCTTCATTTCCCAGTGTTCCTTCTATGGGTGTAGCTGCTTCTGTTCATCATTGATCAATTGGAACTGAATTAGATCTTTTCTTTGTCAAAGAAATCCACTTCCATCAGAATACATCCTCATACAGTATCGTTGTAGAACTATCTCCTGGTTCTGCTCATTTCAATTAGCATCAGTTCATGTAAGTCTGTCCAAGCCTGACTGTATTCATCCTGCTGGTACTTCTTACAGAACAATAATATTCCATAATATTCATATACCACAATTTACCCAACCATTCTCCAATTGATGGGTATCCATTCGTTTTCCAGTTTCTAGCTACTACAAACAGGGATGCCACAAATATTTTGGCACATATGGGTCCCTTGCCTTTCTTTAGTGTCTCTTTGGAATATAAGCCTAGTAGTAGTATTCCTGGATCAAAGGGTATGCACAGTTTGATAATTTTGGGGCATAATTCCTAATTGTTCTTCAGAATGGTTGGATTAGTTCACAACTCTGTTAACAATGCATCAGTGTCCCAGTTTTCCCCCATCCCATCCAACGTTCATCATTATTTTTTCCTGTCATCTTAGCCAATCTGACAAGTCTGTAGTGGTATCTGCGAGTTGTCTTAATTTGCATTTCTCTGATCAATAGTGATTTAGAACCCTTTCATATGAGTGGAAATAGTTTCAATTTCATCATCTGAAAATTATCTGTTCATATCCTTTGACCATTTATCAACTGGACAATAATTTGATTTCTTATAAATTAGAGTCAATTTTCTATATATTTTGGAAATGAGGCCTTTATCAGAACCTTTAACTGTAAAAATGTTTTCCCAGGTTGTTGCTTCCCTTCTCACTTTGTTTATATTAGTTTTGTTTGTACAAAAGCTTTTTAATTTGATATAATCAAAATTTTCTATTTTGTGTTCAATAATGATCTCTAGTCCTTCTTTGGTCAAAAATGCCTTCCTCCTCCACAAGTCTGAGAGGTAAATTATCCTATGTTCCTCTAATTTATTTATGATCTCGTTCTTTATGGCTAAATCATGGACCCATTTTGATCTTACTTTAGTCTACAGTGTTAAGTGTGGATCCATGCCTAATTTCTGCCATATTAATTTTCAGTTTTCCCAGCAGTTTTTGTCAAATGATGAATTCTTAACCCCACAGTTGGGATCTTTGGGTTTGTCAAACACTAGATTCTATAGCTATTGATGATTATGTCTAGTGAACCTAACCTATTCCACTGATCAATTAATCTATTTCTTAGCCAATACCAAATGGTTTTGGTGACTGCTGCTTTATAATATAGTTTTAGAGCAGGTAAAGCTAGGCTTCTTTCATTTAATTTTTTTTCACCAATTCCCTTGAAATTCTCCATCTTTTGGTCTTCCATATGCATTGTGGTGTTATTTTTTCTATTTTTCATTAAAATAATTTCCTAGGAGTCTAACTAGGATGGCACTAAATAAATAGATTAGTTTAGGGATTATTGTCATCTTTATTATATTCGCTTGGCCTATCTAAGAGCACTTAATATTTTTCCAATTATTTAAATCTGACTTTATTTGTATGGAAATTGTTTTGTAATTTTGCTCATATAATTCCTGACTGTCCTTTGGTAAATAGATTCCCAAAAATTTTTATGCTATCGACAGTTATTTTGAATGGAATTTGTCTTTTTATCTCTTGCTGTTGGATTTTGTTGGTGATGTATAAAAATGCTGATGACTTATGTGGGTTTATTTTGTATCCTGCAACTTTGCTAAAGTTCTGAATTATTTCTAATAGCATTTTAGTAGAATCTCCGGGGTTCTCCAATATGCCATCATATCATCTGTAAAGAGTGATAGTTTGGTTTCCTCATTGCCTACTCTAATTCCTTTCTCTTCTTGACTCTTAGTGCCGCGACTACCGTTTCTAATACAATACTGAATAATAATGGTGATACTGGACAAACTTATTTCACTCTTTATCTGACTGGGAAAGATTTCAGTTTTCCTCCATTGCATATGATGCTTACTAATGGTTTTTATATGCTCCTGACTATTTTAACGGGAAAGTCCATTTATTCCTATCCTCTCAAGTATTTTTATTAGGAATGGATATTGGATTTTATCAAATGCTTTTTCTGCATCTATTAAAATGATCATATGGTTTTTGTTAATTTAGTTATTGATATAGCCAATTATGCTAATAGTTTTCCTAATATTGAACCAGCCCTGCATTCCTGGTATAAATCCTACTTGGTCATAGTATATTATACTGGGGATGATTTTCTGTAATCTTTTTGCTAATATTTTATGTAAGATTTTATCATCAATATTCATTAGGGAGATTGCTCTATAATTTTCTTTCTCTGTTTTCAACCCACGTGGTTTAGGTATCATTACCATGTCTGTGTCATAAAAGAAGTTTTGTAGGACTCCTTCAATCCCTATTTTTTCAAATAGTTTATATAGCATTGGAGTTAATTATTCTTTAAATGTTTGGTAGAATTCACATGTAAATTCATCTGATCCTGGGGATTTTTTTCTTAGGGAGTAGGTTGATAGCTTGTTCTATTTCTTTTTCTAAAATGTGACTGTTTAGCCTATTTATTTCTTCCTCTGTTAATCTGGGCAAACCATATTTTTGAAGGTATTCTTCCATTTCAATTAAGTTACCGAATTTGTTGCCATAAAGTTGGGCAAAGTAACTCCCAATTATTGCTCTAATTTCCTCTTAGTGGCGAGTTCTCCATTTGCAGTTTCAATACTAACAATTTGATTTTCCCGTTTCCTTTTTTTAATCAGATTTACTAAGGGTTTGTCTATTTTGTTAGTTTTTTCACAGAACCAAGTCTTAGTTTTATTAATTCAATTTTTTTTAACTTTCAATTTTATTGACCTCTCCTTTTATTTTTAGAATTTCAAGTTTAGTGTTTGATTAAGGGTTTTTAATTTGTTCCTTTTCTAGCATTTTTAGTTGCAAGCCCAATTTACTGACCTTCTCTTTCTCTATTTTATGCAAGTAGGCCTCTAGAGATATGAAATTTCCCCTTATTACTGCTTTGGCTGCATCCCACACATTTTGGTATGACGTCTCATTATTGTCATTTTCTTGGGTAAAGTTATTAATTATGTCTGTGATTTGCTGTTTCACCCAATCATTCTTTAGCATGAGATTATTTCATTTCCAATTATTTTTTGGTCTCTTTTCCCCTGGCTTTTTCTTGAATGTAATTTTCATTGCATGCTGGTCTCAAAAGGATGCATTTACTATTTCTGCCTTACAGCATTTGAGTTTGATGTTTTTATGTCCTAATATATGGTCACTTTTTGTATAAGTTCCATGAAGTGCTGAGAAGAAAGTATTCACCTTTCTGTCTCCACTTAGTTTTCTCCAAAGATCTATCATATCTTACTTTTCTAGTATTCTTTTTACCTGACTTCTTTTTTATTTATTTTGTGGTTTGATTTATGTAATTCTGAGAGTGCAAGGTTAAAATCTCCCATTATGATAGTTTTGCTGTCTATTTCTTCTTGCAGCTCTCTTAATTCCTCTTTTAAGAATTTAAATGCTACACTACTTAGTGCATATATGATTAATATAGATATTGCTTCATTGTGTATGCTACCCTTTACCAAGATATAGTGCCCTTCCTTATCTCTTTAATTAGATCAACTTTTGCTTTTGCTTGATCTGAGATCAGGATGGCTAACCCTGCCTTTTTTTTTTTTACTTCACCTGACGCATGGTAGATTCTGCTCCAACCTTTTACCTTTACTCTGTATGTATCACCTTTCTTCAGGTGTGTTTCCTGTAAAGAACAAATAGTAGGATTCTTGCTTTTAATCCAGTCTGCTAACTGCTTCCTCTTTATGGGGGAGTTTACCCCATTCACATTTATAGCTAAAATTATCAATTCTGTAATACTTGTTGTCTTGTTAACCCCTATTTATGCTTTTTTTCTTTCCTTCCCTCTTAACACCATCCCCAGTATTAACCTTGTGAGTACCACTTGCTTCTCACAGTCTCCTTTCTTAGTATCCCTACCCCCACCTTAGAGTTCCTCCCTCTATCTAACTCCTTTTCATCACAATTTCTGTATTCCCTTCAGCTTACCTTACTCTTTTCCTTTTCACTTTCCCCCTCCCACTTTTCAATGAGTTGGGAGAAGTTTCACCATAAATGGAATATGTCTAATGTTTTTCTCTTTAATCCAATTCTGATGGCAGCAAGATACACACTATATTCATCCCCTGCCACTCCATTTTTTCTCTCAGATATAGTAGGTTTCCTTTGCCTCTTCATGAGATATAGTACTCCCACTTTACCCTTTAACAGGTACAATTTCCTTTCCCCCTCTAGTTTCTAGAACAAAGTATACATGTGTTCTTTATATATCTTTACAGCAGAAATATTGTTCCCAAGATATCTTTTTATCTTTTTATGTTTCTCTTGAGTTCTATATTTGTACATCAAACATTTTGTTTAGTTCCAGTTTTTCATCAAAAATAGATGAAATTCACTTATTTTGTTGAATCTCCATCTTCTTCCCCTAAAAAAGATGCTCATTTTGGCTGCGTAAGTTATTTTTGGCTGCATACCTAGTTCCATAGCCATTTTGAAAATCATATTCCAGGCCCTTCAGTTCTTTAATGTGGATGCTCCTAGATTCTGGGTAATCTTTATTGTGGCTCCTCTATATTTGAATTGATTTTTTTCTAGCAACTGGCAGTATTGTTCCTTCATCTGATAGTTCTGGAATTTGGCCACTATATTTCTTGGTGTTTTGATTTTAGAGTCTCTTTCAGTAAGTGATTGATGAATTTTTTTTCAATTTCTATTTTACCCTTTATTTCTATAACTTCTGGGCAGTTCTCTTTGATAATTTCCTGGAAAATAGTGTCCCGGCTCTTTCTTTTATCATATTATTTAGGGAGTCCAATAATTCTCAGATTGTCTCTCCTAGATCTGTTTTCCAGGTCTATTGTTTTCCCAAGAAGGTATTTGACATTTTTTTTTTTTTGGTTTTTCTTGACTGATTCTTGGTGTCTCGTTGAGTGATTCAATTCCATTTGCTCGATTCTGATTTTCAATGAAGTATTTTCTTCACTCACTTTTTTATATTTTTTCTAATTGTACAATTGAGATTTTAAGTGAGTTGGTTTGTTCTATGGAATTTTTTTCCATTTCGCCAATAATATTTTTTAGAGAGCTATTTTCTGTAGAGGGCTGAAACTCTTGAGTACATGCACTGAGGTCAGGACAGCCGAGCATTTGAAGCTAACTACTGATTGGACCATAAGCTATGGGCATTTGCTTGGAAAATGGCCCTTCCCACTATCCTGTGCTGGCTCAATGACTGGTGTATACAGGGATTGTAGGAAGGACTAGGAGGTGGAGCAAGACTAGCCAGAGTCACTTCTTGTGGTAGACGAGGAAGAAGGCAGTTGTGGAGATTCCACTTCCATCCTGTTCACTTCTACCCCTGAGGACTAAGAATAAAGACTATGGACTTTTGCTTGTCCTGACTCCAGCTGATTCTGGGGTGTCTGGGGTGCTAGTGTGGTTGTCACAATTTTCTTTTTCTAACTCACTAATTTTGTTTTTCAAGGATGTGATTTTTTTATCCACTCTATCTCTAAATGAGTGCGGTGACTTATCCAGATTCCCTTTGCCAAGCTTCCCTTTCCTTTCCCATTTTTCTTCTGGCTCTTTTGTGAGAACCTTTTTAATTTCTTCTATGAGAGTTTTTTGTGTTGAGGACCAAATCATATCCTCCTTTGGGGATTCATCTGGAGACAGTCTGTTTTTACTCTCTTCAGGGTATAAAGTTTGCTCTCTATCCATATAGAAGCTATCAATGGTTAGGATCTGTTTAATTTTTTTGCTCATTTTGTCAGAGAAGAATCAAAGAAGACAAACTAGCAAAAAGAATGCAATCTGTTTTTCTTGGTGGGGGGGGTGGAGGGGGAGCTGGATGGTGTTACTGAGCTTCCTCTATAGATTACAGGGGGCAGCAGTGAGGCACTGGCAGGATAGCAATGGCTGCATCTGGGTCTGTACTCTGAGACTCTGAGAGTGTGCTGAGACACTGTGGGTGGGTGTGACCAGGTCCCAAGAGACTCTAGTTGTTCGAGGTTGTATTCTTTACCCCCTGTATTTTTAGCTTCTCTGCTTGTCTACTGACTTGCTGCCAGGGCAAAGTATCCAATACTGTAGTAAAGCTCTCCCTGTACAGACAACTGACATCACACCCAACCACCCTTTGGTCTACTCATTGTGAGCTGTCTGCCATGATCTCCTGGCTGCTGCTTGCCCTCAGCCTATGACCCATCAAACTGTCCCTGCCCTGGAGCAAAAACAGACCTTTTCTGGCAAATTTCAAGGATGTCTTCTTGTGATGACCATGTATTTTAAAATCAGCCAGAGTCAGGAATTCAGGTTAAGGGAAAATCCTTGATCTTTTTTCTTTGCGGAGTGAATAGGAATGGCAATATGAAGTGAGAGCAGTTGCCACACGAATCTGGCCAGCAGTGCTTCTGGCTCTCACACCAAATCCCCTGCAATCTCCTATACAACACATCAAAATTGCACAGAGATTGGATGGGGCTGTTCTTTCTCCAAGCATATATGAATAGAGTATTGTCCAATTGCTAATCAGCCTCAAGTGCTTGGGACCTCAGGGCAATGAAAGATTCAAGAGTTTCAGCCCATTACATCGCCTGCTTTCTTTTGTTTTAGAACACAGGTGGTCAAGGGGTCCCTAACCTCTTAGAGAGGTGAGAGCCTCTCAAGAGTAGGTGATCACACCCTCCCTGACTTCTCAGGAGATGAGATGAAAACACCGAAAAGGAGATGATCACGTCCTCCCTGCCAGCTCAGGAAGGAAGATGGAAAGCACCAAAGGGAAGTGGGGATTGCTAGCAGGTTTCTGGGCTGAAGGATATTATTAGAAACAGGTATGCACAAACCCATCAGCATGGGAGGTATTACACAAGCACATCGCAATAACATACAGGCTATTAGTGATGACTCTCCCCACGTTCAGTGCAGGCTGGATGTGGTGTAACAAACATGAATTGTACAGGCAATAGAGGTATAATAAATAATATAAGTCAACATGATGTTGGAACAGATTTCCATATGTCCTAGAGGGAGGTATGTAAACAACAGTCACACATGTGCCTTCTTCAGCAGCCAAGAGATAGCCCAAAACAAAACTATTGTCCATTAGTTCACATGTCAGGGAATCCAATGATTCCCCCACCCCAAGTTTTTGAAGTCCTGCAATAGTCTTTTTATGTGTTAGGGAATCCAATGATTCCAGCAGATTTTGAAGTCCTGCAACATTCTTATCATTTCTCAGAAAATCCAGTGACTCTTGAGGGCTTTCAATCCTACAACAGTCTTATGTCTCAGAGAATCCAATGAATCAAGAGGATTTTGACGTCCAATGATTTCCAATGTCCACGAATCAAATACCATAACTGCCATGCTCTTTCATTGGTGGGCACAATCAGCAACAGAACCACCCGATGTTCCTTGGGTTTTCTTCATTTCAAGGGACTGCCCGTCTCTCTGCGATGGACAAGGCAAATATGGCTCATTGGCACTCATCTGATTCCTTCTCCACCTGTACAGATACAAGCAAATCTTCACCCCCAAGCAGTTAACCTATCTGGTCCCTTCCATTCACCACTTTCTGGGTCTCGCCACATCACCTGGTGATTTCTAATGATAGTGGAGCCACTTGCACTGGACACTGCCCTTCCGGTGGGTTATAAAACATGTCTGCCAAAGCCAGTGCATCTTTGTCAAAAATCAAGAAGTTAATAGTACAAAGAACTAGATTTGGAAGTTCTCTAGGGTTGCCTGTGGCTCCCCCTTTCTTTTGTTATTGGAGGAGCCTCTTAATGTCTCTTTCTCCCCTCTACTACTGCCAGTCCTTGAGGATTATAGGTTATGCCAGTGATGTGTAAAATCCTATACTGTGCACAAAAGTGTGCAAAATATTTAGAACTATATGCTGGTCCATTATCTGTTTTTATTGCTTGTGGCACACCCATAATTGCAAATGATTGGAAAAGAAACTCAGTGACCACTCAAGCTTTCTCTTTTGCTGCTGGTATTGCAAAACTGAATCCTGAGAAGATGTCTACCACAATGTGGATAAAAGACAAGCATTGCTAAAGGTGTAGATTATTTCTAACACCTTTTTAGTAGAATCTCTGGGGTTCTCTAAATATACCATCATATCATCAGCAAAGAGTGGTAGTTTGGTTTTCTCAGTACCTACTCTAATTTCTTTAATCTCTTTCTCAGCTCTTATTGCCAAAGCTGGCATTTGTAATATAATATTGAATAGTAATGGTAATCGTGGGCAATCTTGCTTCACTTCTGATCTTTTTGGGAATGATTGAAGTTTATCCCCATTACATATGATGTTTACTGATCACTTTAAATAAATGCTACTGATTATTTTATTAAAGAATGATTGGGTGAAACAGCAAATTATAGACACAATTAAAAATTTCACTCAATATAATGACAACGATGAGACATCATAACAAAATTTGTGTCACCGTTCAGTTTTCTCCAAAGATCTATCATATCTAACCTGACTCTACTTATCTCTTTAATTTCTTTCTTATTTGTTTTGTGGTTTGATTTATCTAATTCTGAGAGTGCAAGACTGAGATCTCCCACTATTATAGTTTTGCTATCTATTTCTTCTTTCAACTCTCTTAACTTCTCCTTTAAGAAGTTAGATGCTATATCACTTGGTGCATATATGTATACTATTGATATTGCTTCATTGTTTATAGTACTCTTTAGCAACATAGAGTTTCCTTCCTTTTCTCTTTTGATTAGATCAATTTTTGCTTTTGCTTGATCTGAGATAAGGATGGCTACCCCTGCTTTTTTTTACTTCACCTGAAGCATAATAGATTCTGCTCCAGCCTTTTACATTTACTCTCTATGTATCTTTCTGCTTTAAATGTGTTTCCTGTAAACTACATATTGTAGGGTTCTGACTTTTGATCCAGTCTGCTATCTGCCTCCGCTTTATGGCAGAGTTCATCCCCTTCACATTTACGGTTAAAATGACTAATTCTGTATTTCCTGCTACCCTACCCAGATAATGCTTTTCCTTTTCTTGCCCTCCTTACCCCCTTCCCTAATATTAAACTTAGGGGTCCCACTTGCATCACACAGCTCTCCGTCTTTAGGATCCCTCCCTAATCCCTTTGAATCCCTTCCTCTTTCTTGAACTGTTCCCTTATTGCTCATTTTCCTTTTTCTCTCCTACATTTTAGTGAGATGAGAGAAGATTCTCTGTAAAACAAATATGTCAATTATTTCCTCTTGGAGCCAACTCTGATGAGAGTAAGATTCACACAATGTTCCACCTCCTCTCTAAGTTCCCTCAGATATGATAGATTTCCTTTGCCTCATCATGGGATGTAGTTTCCCTCTTTTGATTGCCTCTTTTCCCTTTCTGACACTATCCCCTTTCCATTTCTACTTCCCATTTTTTATGTTATGTCAATAAAATCAAATTATATATGTGGTCTTTATGTATATCCACAACAGAAATACAGTTCTCAAGAGTTCCTTTTACCTTTTCCTACTTCTCTTGAATCCTATGGTTGGAGATCAAATTTTTTCTTTGTTTTTTTTTTTTCCTTAGAAACAAATGGAATTCCTCTGTTTTATTAAATGTCCACCTTCTTCCATGGAAAAAAATGCTTGGCTGAGATGGGTAGTTTATTTTTGGCTTTGTTCCAAGTTCTTTTGCTTTTTGGAATATCACATTCCTGCCCCTTCGATCCCTTAATGTGAAGGCATCCAGGTCTTGAATGACCCTTAATGTGGCACCTCGGTATTAGAATTTTTTTTTTCCTGGCTGCTTGTAATATTTTTTTGTTAGTCTGAAAATTCTGAAATTTGGCCACAATATTCCTTGAAGTTTTTCTTTTAGGGTCTTTCGAGGTGTTTGATGAATTCTTTCAATGCCTATTTTATCTTCCGGTTCTATCACTCGTGGGCAATTCTCTTTGATGATTTCCTGTAAAATCGTATCTAGCATCTTTTTTTCATCATAATTTTCGGGTAGTCCAATGATTCTCAGGTCATCTCTCCTAGATTGAATTTCCAGCTGTGTTCTTTTTCCAAGTAAATATTTGACATTTTTCCCCCAATCTTTCATTTCTTGTTGGTTTTGCTTAACTGATTCTTGATGTCTCAATGAATCACTCATTTTTATTTGTTCAGTTCTGATTTTTAGTGAGTTATTTTCTTCATTAGCTTTTTGTATTTCTTTTTGTAGATGTCCAATTGAGTTTTTAAATGAGTTGTTTTGCTCTATGGAATTTTTTTCCATTTCACTAATTTTTTTCAGTGAGTTATTTTCTTTTTCCAATTCACAAATTCTGTTTCCCTGCACTTCTTGGGAATTTTTTACCTTTTCCAATTCACATTTCAGGAAATTGCTGCTCGCTTGTATAGTTTCTCTTTCTGTTCCCCATTTTTCTTCTAGTTCTTTTTAAGGTTTTTAATAGTCTCTTCTAGGAGAGCCTTTTGTGTTGGGAACCAACAATTGTCTGGGGACTGTCTGCTATTATTCTCTTCGGGGTGAAAAGCTGCTCTCTTTCAGTATAGAAGCTATCAACTGTCCTTTTGATTTTTTTACTCATTTTTTAAAGCCTGTAGGGTCTGCCTTCAGCGCCAGGAGGTTACCAACTTCCTCTGCAGATAAATGATAGGTGTATGGATGGGTAGCTGTCCTGCCAACCGGCTACAAAGAGCAGCGACATACTGGAGTGCTCTGGGAAAGAGTTCCCCACCTGGAAGTAACTCAGGGCTTCAGGGCCAAGCTGAGAAAGTGCCCTGCAAACAACCCTGCTGTGCAGGTTAACGAATTCCCTGGGGCTAGAAGCTGAGCAGTGAAAGTTTCACTACTCCAAGCCAAAGCCCATCCTGGTACTGTGAGTATTAGGGGGTGAGCAAGGAATAACCCTGCAGGGAACAGAAGTGTCCCTGCCCAGGGAAACACAATCAGCTGCAAAAGTTCTATTGCGCCAGACCAAGCCCCCCACTGTGCAGATTAGAGGCTGTCCCGTGCTGTGCCCTTGCAGATTTGTAACTGCCCCCGCAAAAATCCTGTACTGCAGAGTTTTTGGTTGCATGACTGTGCTATGGGTCTGCCTGAGTCACTTCCGGTTTTCGGTGGTTCTACCAAGATCTTGCTAGATTCTGACGTTTTTGAGAGTACCCTTTGTTTTAGGCTTTAATTTCTCTGATGGTTTACTGCTTTGTAATCAAGAAAGAGCAGTTAGCCTATATCAGAGTCATCTCTATAACTTCTCTCGCCACAGAGATCACACCCACACCTGGTCTGCTCAGGATTCTAGTCTCTCCCTGCCTACACTGGTCTGTTCCAGGCCTCTCAGGAAAAACCATTCATGGCTGTCTTCCAGATTATCTTCAATGGGTAAATTGTGTTCTTCTAATCTTCATGAATTTTAGCAGTCAAGTGCTATTTTTGAGGCTGAATTTAATACTTGGTTGTGAGGGGATGAGAGGGGCTTAGAAGGTCATGGGTGCCTTCTCCGCCATCTTGGCTCCACCACCCCCCCACTCCAATATATCTTAAGCTGAAAAATTACATTGCAAATGTTTCTGAGTTCTGTCACTCTAAAATCCCATTGGGCACTCGATCTGCCAAAAGTGTTATTTTTGCTTTTTCATTAAATCCGCCAATTCCATCCATTTCTCTTTCATGACTTATTACTGAAGAAAACATTTCCAATACAATATTGCATAATAGTGGTATTAATGGACATCTTTATTTAAACCTTGATCTTATTAGGAAGTCTTCTAAGAAATAAAAATTCAAATTGCCTTGGGACTGCAGTTGCAGTACAAAGACCCTGCCCAAGGAGAAGCTTCAGGCTCTTGTCAAGATATCTCCCACATCTATGACTGAGACTGGGGACATCAACTTCTCTGTAATTAACCAATACATGGACTATCTTATAAATGACCAGGGTGTGAAATACCTTTGTGTGAATGTTTCTGTAGGAGAAGGTTTGTCACTGAGTATTGCAGAAAAGTGGGTGACAAATGGAAAGAGTAAGTTGGACCATGTGATCATTCATATTCACTCCTAATTTTGTACCTGTGGAGGTGGTTATTAAAACCAGAATGGCAAAAACAGCTGCATTTTTATTTACAAATATAAATAGATGTCCGTTTAAAATGTTTATTCCAGTCTCCTGTCACTGTCTTAGGTTCCCTCTGCCGTATGTAGTGCCAGTTGTCCTGCTGGATTCAGGAAGTTGCCTTTGGAAGGGAAGCCTCCTTGTTGCTTCAGTTGCTCCCCTTGCTCAGAAGGAGAAATCTCCAGCCATATGGGTGAGTTACTGCAGGGAGATCGCTTCTCATGGCCCCTGCCAGTAAAAAAAAAAAAAAAAAAAAAACTAAGAACATATTCTTTGTCTCAATTTTCCATAAATGTCATGGCCTCTGTAAATGATTATATGAGCCTGAGAAAGAGCAGAAGCTAGAAACTTTCCTAATAAGACAAAGAGTGAAAACAAGGATTCCCATTATTACCAATATTATGAACCTTTGTACTAGAAATGTTAATTTTAACAATAAGAGAACAAAGTGAAATTCAAGCAATTAATGTATGCAGTGAAAAACACTAGTATCACTCTTTGCAGGAGGTATGGTATGTTTACAGAATCCTTGAAAATCAACAAAAACTACTTGAAACTATTAAAATTTTCAAGACAACTGGTGGATAGAAAACAAACCCACATATATCACTGCCATTTGTATGTTATCAACAAAGTGACAGGCAAGAGAAATAGAAAGAGAATCCCAGTTAAGTGTAAACAAGACAAAATATGTGGAAGTCTACTTGCCAAGACAAAACCAGGAACTGTACAAATCCAATGACATGGTAAATTTTTCCTGCTGCAAAAAGAGAAAGACAATATATAGTAAGAAGTTATTCATCATGTTATTTCTTTGATGAAATGCAATCACTTGCCCTTTTATTCCAAGATAGTGTGTCATGGATATACACAAAGGTAAAGATTAAAAACAATATATACAAGTGTCTATATATTCATATGTATATATGTAAAAGTAGAGGTGTCCATATTTATGTATGCACACATATATAAATATATATGTTTATAGATTAGGGAGTAAGACATATGTCTTTGCAAGAAATAGAAAGGGAGAAACAGATAGATATTGAGAGACAAAGGCAGAGATAGAGATAGAAAGAAATGAATAGACAGGAATAGAAACAGAAATATTGAGATGGAGAACACAAAAGTAAAAAAAAAAAGTTACCTAATGGGGGAGTTGTATTCCATACATTATAGACTGCAGATTTTTCTCTAACTTATGGGTCTGGTTTCAGCAGAAAATTTACCCAACACTGACCAAGAGCTGAAAACTAGCAGGGTCTTCAGAAATCACTCTTCATATCCCATAAGAAACCTAGAGCAATTAGCTGACTCTGTCTGCTCCATAGGAGCCATCCAAATGCTATTACCCCTTTCTACTAATGATCCAATATTACCTTTCAATATTTCATTGTTCTAATGGTTTATAGTATTGAACAATATAGTAACAAAAAAGTCAGACATAGTGAGGAATGCTAAACAAATTGATCTTTTCCCCCTGACATTTTAATCAACACAGCTGAAAGCAGGGATAGCCCTGGGACTGCACCTGGGACCTATGATTAGAGGGAACTCCTGAAGCAGGATCCATCTCTACTTAGGAAGGTCAAGTATTTAGCTGGGCCTTGTTTTCTGGGAGATACCAGGAACATTGTGGAGTAGAGTGACTTCCACAGTATTAAAAGTGCATCTGTCCCTTCATGGCCATCACCTGTTTTTGTCATATGGCACATGGAGTGATGTCAGATAATTAATCAGTTCAGCAGGTTAAGAAATGAGATATGGGATAAGTAAATCACCAAATGGGTCACAAGGCTCCTGGAGTCAACATTGCATCACAATCTCAAAGCAGAATGGATGTGGCCATGGCTTATTCAATAGTATTGCATTTGAGTCTGGCCATACGTAGTTTTGAATCCAAGAGAAAAGGCAAAAGAGGAAACCAGAGAAAAGGCTGCTTCTGTGAGAAGATCCTCCAATTTGTACAAAATTTAGACCATTCCTTAATCTCATCTGCTGCCTTAGCGGGGCACACATGGGTCTCTCCCCTGCAATGAGGGCAAATTCTTGATTTAGTGATGAGAAGGATGAGGATGACAGTGATAAAATTATAAGAACATTGTAAATTGAGGCTCAATTTTGTACTACATGTGTTCTCTCTCATTCGCTGCTCATAATAACCTTATAAAGATGGTGTGATTATTATCCTGATTTCACTGAAAGGAAAACAAAGACAGATTAAAGGATAATATTTGCTCAGAGTTACATAACAATTTTTTTTTTCTGAGGTAGGATGTAAACTCTGACTTTCTTGACTTCAAGTCCTATTCACATTCAAGTACTCATTTACTTCCTGATAGAGCATAGTCAAATTGAAACAGTTGATGGTAATTTGTGACAGAGCTAGCATATCTCTTCGGGTTTTCTCTGCAAATATGACATGGGCAATAAAAGATTTGTGAAGCTCACAGAGAAAGAGGGAGAATCAATGAGGAGGAAAAAAATAATTTTTAGGCATCAGGGAAACGGCTGATAGCAAATACAGCTCTAGTGTGTCATTGAAGCATTCTAGATGCTAAATTCAGGTCTCATGGATCTGAAAGCAAGGGTTAAAATAAGGTCAAACCAATATTCCAAATAGTAGTGAAAAACCCAAATGAAGATCCAAAAAGAATTTTTCTTTAAATTAATTGATGAAATGATGGGATTAACAGGTTATCATTTTCACTATTGAATATATCCTGAAAAGGGTTCATTTCTCTTGGGATAAATAAAAGAAATACTTCCAGAACAAAAGAAACAGGTTTTCTACAAGAAACTTGTCAGCTATTTAATAAATCATTAATCAGTCAATCAATAGTCATTTAGTATGAGAAATACTCTCGTCATAAATAAAGGGTTAGAGTGATAAAAGGGAAGTGAATCCTTCATTCAGGAAACTTCTATTCCAACAGAGGAAACAAGAATACACACACTATCTGTATCTAACAAAGAAATGTTTAAAATTCATATAAATCAGTTGAGGAAAGATGTAAACTGGGAGCTGAAAAGAATGAGGAAGTATTGATAAAGGCAGCTCTTCAACTTGAGATATTGCCCAACACAACACAGAAGTAATCTGAATATTTGATTCTAAAGGGTTCCATTGTCTAAGCTTGATTAGGTTAAGAAGAAAAGGTGTCTTCACTTACATAAAAGGAAGAAAGAGGATTTGAACCAAAGCCACACAGGGATCAAGGGCTTGAATAGATTTGATCTGGCCAGTATACCAAGTAACTTATCAGTGACTGTTTCATCCAGTAAAGAGAGAATGGAGTTTTGCATCCTGTGGAAGCAGAAGGAATTGCTGCAGCTCTCATGACTATTTTCTACTGTGGGAATGAAGAGAAATATTTCAATGTAAACTTTAAGTACTTGTTTGTCTCCTGCAGATGCCGAGCAGTGTAAGAAGTGTCCAGAGGATGAATATCCCAATGAGCAGAGAGATCGTTGCCTTCCGAAAATTGTGACCTTTCTGGATGTGGCTGAACCCTGGGGGATGGCAGTGACAGCTGTAGCTGTTTCATTCTCATTCCTCACGGCCCTGGTGCTGTGGATCTTTGTGAAATTCCAAGACACTCCCATAGTCCAAGCCAATAATAGGAACCTCAGCTACCTGCTCCTCACCTCCCTTTCCTCCTGCTTCCTCTGCTCCTTGCTCTTCATGGGTCGTCCCACCACTGCTTCCTGTCTTTTCCGACAAACAGTATTTGCAGTTGTGTTCACAGTGGCTGTTTCCTCCATTTTGGCCAAGACCATCATAGTGGTTCTGGCTTTCAGGGTGACAGGGCCAGGGAGCAGGATGCGGATGTTCCTTCATCCCAGAGTGCCCTACTGTGTGGTTCTCATTTGCTCTGGAATTCAAGGACTTTTCTGTGCCATCTGGTTGGGGACCCATCCCCCCTTTCCAGAGGCAGAAACACACTCTGAATCCAGGCACATCATCCTCACATGTAACGAGGGCTCCACCTTTGCATTTTACTGTGTCCTGGGCTACATGGGCTTTCTGGCCCTGGGCAGCTTCACCATAGCCTTCCTGGCCAGGAACCTGCCCGATGCCTTCAACGAAGCCAAGTTCATCACTTTCAGCATGCTGGTGTTTTGCAGCGTCTGGGTCTCTTTCCTCCCCACATATCAGAGCTCCAAAGGGAAAGCTGTGATGATCGTGGAGATCTTCTCCATTTTGGCCTCCAGTGCTGGGTTACTAGGATGTATTTTTATTCCCAAATGCTTTGTGATTCTCCTGACATCGTGGGAAAATAACACCAAACAGAACAAGAATCAAAGGAGTTGCAAGAGCAAGACTTCTTCTTTTTTTTAATTTGATAACTTTATTTTCCCCCATTTCATGTAAAACAATATTTTTAAACTTTTTGTAATGCTTTGACTTCCATATTCTCTCCTTTCTTCCCCAATTCCAGAAACAGTGAGATTACTACACTTGCAGTTATATAAAATATTTATACAAGCGTCATGTTGAGAAATATACATGCATCATTCCTTGGGTTAATAAAAAGGGCTCTGAAAAATAAAATTTTTACAGACTGTGTAACATCAACAGTTTCATCATAAAGATGTTCAGAATAGAATAGACCATCGTGTTGTTGAAAAAGCAAATTTCGTTGCAAGTGACGAGTCCTGCCTGGTCTTTGCTTGACTTTGTACACATTACATTTCAGTTTTCATATGTTCATGTATACCTTTCCAGATTTTTCTGGTCATCATATTTATAGAATCATCAAAGTATTCCATCACAATTACATACCACACTTTCTTCAGCCAGTCTGTGTTTGATGAGAATTCCCTCAGTTTACAATTATTTCCCCAAGAAAAGAGGTGACATCAATATTTTTGTATGCAAATTTGCTTTTCCTTTTTTTCTTAAATTTTTTTGGTTTCAAGCCAAGTAATGTTAGTTTTATGTGGAATGAATTTGCATAATTTTAGGGCCATTTCAACATATATATTTTAATCAATCAATGTCTATTGGGGATTGGCTCATATTTTAATATATTTCATTCCTTTATACATTTGAGCAGAGCTGGCTGCAGCAAAGAAAGTTGCTTCAAAATTGTTTTCACAATGATTATTGCTAACTAAATTTTCCCCAATTATCCTTTTTTTTTTCAATTCATCCCTCAGGGACTTCTGGCCAAGATGGTGGCGAGGAGGCACACAGCTGCATAAGCTCTGTGTTTTCTCTCAGAATTTATTTCATGACAAGCCTGTGAATTAATGCTTAACTGAAAAAAAACCCACAAATTGTTATCAAGAGAAGACATCCTTGAAATTTGCCTGGAAAGGTCTGTTTTTGCTCAAGGGCAGGGACGGTTTTAGATCAGGCATAGGCTGAGGGCAGGCAGTGGAAGCAAGAGCATGGAAGGCAGCTCATCACTGAGCAGACCAGAGTGGGGGGTCTCTACGGGGAGAGCTTTGCTACAGGATTGGATACTTTGCCCTGGCAGCAAGCCAGAAGATAAGCAGAGAAGCTAAAAACATAGTGGGTGAAGAATACAACCCCGAACAGCTGGAGTCTCTCAGGACCTGGCCACCCCTCCCCAACAGTGTCTCAGCCCACTCTCTGAGTCTCAGAGCACAGGCACAGCATAGCTATCGCTGTCCTGTTAGGGACTCACTGCTGCCCCCCCAACAGTCTGTAGAGGATGATCGGTAACACCACCCAACGCAAAAAAGAAAGCAGTTTCCTTTTTGTTTGTTTATTTTTTTTTCTTTTTTTCTTTGCTAGTTTGTCTTTGATCCTTATCTGACAAAATGAGCAAAAAATTGAAACGGACCTTAACCATCAACAGCTTCTTTATGGATAGAGAACAGACTCTAAAACCTGAGGAGACTAAAACAGACTGTTTCCAGGTGAATCCTCACAGTAGGAGATCATCTGTTCCTCAGCACAGATGAATCTCATAGAAGAAATTCAAAAGGCTCTCACAAGAGAGCTAGAAGAAAAATGGGAAAAGGAGAAGGAGGCTTGGAAAGAGAGTTTGGAGAAGTCATCCCACTCATTTAAAGACAGAGTGGATAAAGAAATCAAATCATTGAAAAATAAAATTAGTGAACTAGAAACAGAAAATCGCTCTCTAAAAAATAAAATTGGCAAAATGGAAAAAAAATTCCATAGAACAAAACAACTCGCTTAAAAACTCAATTGGACAATTACAAAAAGATGTAAAAAAGTGAGTGAAGAAAATATTTCATTGAAAATCAGAATTGAGCAAATGGAATTAAATCACTCGAGGAGACACCAAGAATCCATCAAGCAAAACCAAAAAAATGAAACAATGGGGGAAAAAAGGTCAAATACAGTTTTGGGGAAACAACAGACCTGGAAAATAGATCTAAGAGATACAATCTGAGAATTATTTGACTCCCTGAAAAATATAATGAAAAAAAAAAAAAAAGCCTGGACACTATTTTTCAGGAAATTATCAAAGAGAACTGCCCAGAAGTTATAGAAACAGAGGGTAAAATAGAAATTGAAAAAAATTCATCGATCACAACTGAAAGAGACCCTAAAATCAAAACACCAAGAAATATAGTGGCCAAATTCCAGAACTATCAGACGAAAGAAAAATACTGCCAGCTGCTAGAAAAAATCAATTCAAATATAGGGGAGCCACAATAAGGATTACCCAGCATCCAGCAGCATCCACATGAAAAGATCGAAAAGCCTGGAATACAATATTCCAAAAGGCTAAGAATTCGGTATGCAACCAAAAATAACTTACCCAGCCAGAATGAGCATCTTTTTTCCAGGGAAGAAGATGGACATTCAATGAAATAAGTGAATTTCACCTATTTTTGATGAAAAAATACAACTTACCAAAAAGTTTGATCTACAAATATAGAACTCAAGAAAAACCTAAAAAAAGGTAAAAAGAAATCTTGGGAACTATATTTCTGCTATAAAGATGTATAAAGACTATATGTATACCTTGTTTTAGAAACTAGAGGTGGAAAGGACATTGTACCAGAAAAAGGGTAAAGTGGGTGTACTACATCTCATGAAGAGGCAAAGGAAACCTGTTATATCTGAGAGGAAGAATGCAGGGGGATGAATATAGTGGGTATTTTACTGCCATCAGAATGGGCTTTAAGAGAAAAATATTAGTCATATTCAATTTATGGTGAAACTTCCCCCACCTCATTGAAAAGTAGGAAGGGAAAAGTGAAAAGCGAAGGAATAAGCTAAGAGGAAGGGAATATAGAACCAGTGAGGAAAAGGAGGAAGATGGGGGAGGAACTCTAAGGCAGGGGGAGGGATACAAAAAAAGTGAGGCCTATGAGAAGCAAGAGGTGCTCACAAGTTTAATACTGGGGAGGGGAGTAAGGGGGAAAGAAGGGAGAAAATCATAAATAGGGGTTAACAAGATGGCAAGTAATACAGAATTGGTAATTTTAATGATAAATGTGAACGAGGTAAACTCCCCCATAAAGAGAAAGCGGTTAGCAGAATGGATTAAAAGTCATATTCCTACAATATGTTGTTTACAGGAAATATACCTGAAGCAGGGAGATACATACAGAGTAAAGGTAAAAGGTTGGACCAGAATCTACTATACTTCAAATGAAGTATAGTAAAAAGCACAGTATAGTATACAAAAGTATAGTAAAAAGTATAGAAAAAAAGCAGGGGTAGCCATCCTGATCTCAGATCAGGCAAAAGCAAAAAAATGATCTAATTAAAAGAGATAAGGAAGGGCACTATATCTTGCTACAGGGTAGCATAGATAATGAAGTAATATCAATATGAAACATATATGCACCAAGTAGTGTAGCATCTAAATTCTTTTTTTTTTTTTTTTTTTTAATTAAATTTTTTTATTTAATAATTACATTATATTTACACTCATTTCTGTTCCGATTTTTTTTCCCCTCCCTCCCTCCACCCCCTCCCCTAGATGGCAAGCAGTCCTTTATATGTTGGATATGTTGCAGTATATCCTAGATACAATATATGTTTGCAGAACCGAACAGTTCTCTTGTTGCATAGGGAGAATTGGATTCAGAAGATATAAATAATCCGGAAGAGAAACAAAAATGCAGATAGTTCACATTCGTTTCCCAGTGTTCTTTCTTTGGGTGTAGCTGCTTTTGTCCGTCATTTATCAATTGAAACTCAGGTCTCTTTGTCAAAGAAATCCACTTCCATCAAAATATGTCCTCATACAATATCGTTGTCGAAGTGTATAATGATCTCCTGGTTCTGCTCATTTCACTTAGCATCAGTTCATGTAGGTCTCTCCAAGCCTCTCTGTATTCATCCTGCTGGTCATTTCTTACAGAACAATAATATTCCATAACATTCATATACCACAATTTACCCAGCCATTCTCCAATTGATGGGCATCCATTCATTTTCCAGTTTCTAGCCACTACAAACAGGGCTGCTACAAACATTTTGGCACATACAGGTCCCTTTCCCTTCTTTAGTATTTCTTTGGGATATAAGCCCAATAGAAACACTGCTGGATCAAAGGATATGCACAATTTGATAATTTTTTGGGCATAATTCCAGATTGCTCTCCAGAATGGTTGGATTCGTTCACAACTCCACCAACAATGCATTAGTGTCCCAGTTTTCCCGCATCCCCTCCAACATTCATCATTATTTTTTCCTGTCATCTTAGCCAATCTGACAGGTGTGTAGGTATCTCAGAGTTGTCTTAATTTGCATTTCTCTGATCAATAATGATTTGGAACACTCTTTCATATGAGTGGTAATAGTTTCAATCTCATCCTCTGAAAATTGTCTGTTCATATCCTTTGACCATTTATCAATTGGAGAATGGCTTGATTTCTTATAAATTTGAGTCAGTTCTCTATATATTTTGGAAATGAGGCCTTTATCAGAACCTTTAACTGTGAAAATGTTTTCCCAGTTTGTTGCTTCCCTTCTAATCTTGTTTGCATTAGTTTTATTTGTACAAAGGCTTTTTAATTTGATGTAATCGAAATTTTCTATTCTGTGATCAGTAATGGTCTCTAGTTCATCTTTGGTCACAAATTTCTTTCTCCTCCACAAGTCTGAGAGATAAACTATTCTATGTTCCTCTAATTTATTTATAGTCTCGTTCTTTATGCCTAGGTCATAGACCCATTTTGATCTTATCTTGGTATATGGTGTTAAGTGTGGGTCCATGCCTAATTTCTGCCATACTAATTTCCAATTATCCCAGCAGTTTTTATCAAATAATGAATTCTTTTCCCAGAAGTTAGGGGCTTTGGGTTTGTCAAACACTAGATTGCTATAGTTGACTATTCTGTCTTGTGAGCCTAGCCTTTTCCACTGATCCACTAATCTATTTCTTAGCCAATACCAAATGGTTTTGGTGACTGCTGCTTTATAATATAATTTTAGATCAGGTACAGCTAGGCCACCTTCATTTGATTTTTTTTTCATTAATTCCCTTGAGATTCTCGACTTTTTATTGTTCCATATGAATTTTGTTGTTATTTTTTCTAGATCAATAAAATATTTTCTTGGAAGTCTGATTGGTATAGCACTAAATAAATAGATTAGTTTAGGGAGTATTGTCATCTTTATTATGTTCGCTCGGCCGATCCAAGAGCACTTAATATTTTTCCAATTATTTAAGTCTGACTTTATTTGTGTGGAGACTTTTTTATAATTTTGCTCATATAATTCCTGACTTTCCTTTGGTAGATAGATTCCCAAATATTTTATGGTATCAACAGTTATTCTGAATGGAATTTCTCTTTGTATCTCTTGCTGTTGGGTTTTGTTGGTGATGTATAAAAATGCTGAGGATTTATGGGGATTTATTTTGTAGCCAGCTACTTTGCTAAAATTATGAATTATTTCCAATAGCTTTTTGGTAGAATCTCTGGGGTTCTCTAGGTATACCATCATATCATCTGCAAAGAGTGATAGTTTGGTTTCCTCATTGCCTACTCTAATTCCTTTTATATCTTTCTCGACTCTTATTGCCGAGGCTAGTGTTTCTAATACGATATTAAATAATAATGGTGATAGTGGGCAACCTTGCTTCACTCCAGATCTTACTGGGAAAGGTTCCAGTTTTTCCCCATTGCATATGATGCTTACTGATGGTTTTAAATATATGCTCCTGACTATTTTAAGGAAAAGTCCATTTATTCCTATGCTCTCAAGTGTTTTTATTAGGAATGGATGTTGGATTTTATCAAATGCTTTTTCTGCATCTATTGAGATGATCATGTGGTTTTTGTTTGTTTGGTTATTGATATAGTCAATTATGTTAATAGTTTTCCTAATATTGAACCAGCCCTGCATTCCTGGTATAAATCCTACTTGGTCATAGTGTATTATCCTGGTGACAATTTTCTGTAATCTTTTTGCTAATATTTTATTTAAGATTTTAGCATCAATATTCATTAGGGAGATTGGTCTATAATTTTCTTTCTCTGTTTTCAGCCTACCTGGTTTAGGTATCAGTACCATATCTGTGTCATAAAAGGAGTTTGGTAGGACTCCTTCAATCCCTATTTTTTCAAATAGTTTATATAACATTGGAGTTAATTGTTCTTTAAATGTTTGGTAGAATTCACATGTAAATCCATCTGGTCCTGGGGATTTTTTCTTAGGGAGTTGATTGATAGTTTGTTCTATTTCTTTTTCTGAGATGGGACTGTTTAGGATATTTACTTCTTCCTCTGTTAGTTTGGGCAAGCTGTATTTTTGGAGGTATTTTTCTATTTCATTTAAGTTGTCGAATTTATTGGCATAAAGTTGGGCAAAGTAACTCCTAATTATTGCTCTAATTTCCTCTTCGTTAGTGGTGAGTTCTCCCTTTTCATTTTTAAGACTAACAATTTGATTTTCCTCTTTCCTTTTTTTAATCAGATTTACTAAGGGTTTGTCTATTTTGTTGGTTTTTTCATAGAACCAACTCTTAGTTTTATTAATCAATTCAATAGTTTTTTTACTTTCAATTTTATTGATCTCACCTTTTACTTTTAGAATTTCAAGTTTAGTGTTTGACTGGGGGTTTTAATTTGTTCCTTTTCTAGCATTTTTAATTGCAAACCCAATTCATTGACCTTCTCTTTCTCTATTTTATACAAATAGGCCTCTAGAGATATGAAATTTCCCCTTATTACCGCTTTGGCTGCATCCCATACATTTTGGTATGATGTCTCATTATTATCGTTTTCTTGGGTGAAGTTATTAATTATGTCTATGATTTGCTGTTTTACCCAATCATTCTTTAGTATGAGATTATTTAGTTTCCAATTATTTTTTGGTCTACTTCCCCCTGCTTTTTTGTTGAATGTAATTTTCATTGCATCGTGGTCTGAAAAGGATGCATTTACTATTTCTGCCTTACTACATTTGAGTTTGAGGTTTTTATGTCCTAATATATGGTCAATTTTTGTATAGGTTCCATGAACTGCTGAAAAGAAAGTGTATTCCTTTCTGTCTCCATTACATTTTCTCCAGAGATCTATCATATCTAGCTTTTCTAGTATTCTGTTTACCTCTTTGACTTCTTTCTTATTTATTTTCTGGTTTGATTTATCTAATTCTGAGAGTGCAAGGTTAAGATCTCCCACTATTATAGTTTTACTGTCTATTTCTTCTTGCAGCTCTCTTAGTTTCTCTTTTAAGAATTTAGATGCTACCCCACTTGGTGCATATATGTTTAATATAGATAGTGCTTCATTATCCATGCTACCCTTTAGCAAGATATAGTGTCCTTCCTTATCTCTTTTAATTAGGTCAATTTTTGCTTTAGCTTGATCTGAGATCAGGATGGCTACCCCTGCTTTTTTGACTTCACCTGAAGCATAGTAGATTTTGCTCCAACCTTTTACCTTTAACCTGCATGTATCTCCCCGCTTCAGGTGTGTTTCCTGTAAACAACATATTGTAGGATTCTGGCTTTTAATCCATTCTGCTAACCGCTTTCTCTTTATGGGGGAGTTTACCCCGTTCACGTTTATGGTTAGAATGACCAATTCTGTATTACTTGCCATCTTGTTAACCCGGTTTATGCTTTCCTCCCTTCTTTCCCCTTTCCCCCCTTCCAAGTATTAAGCTTGTGAGCACCCTTGCTTCTCACAGCCCTCCCTTTTTAGTATCCCTCCCCCCTCCTTAGAGTTCCTCCCCCTATCTTACCCCTTTCCCTCCCAGTTCCCGTATTCCCTTCCCCTTAGCTTATTCCTTCCCTTTCCACTTTTCCCTTCTCACTTTTCAATGAGATGGGAGAAGTTTCACCATAGATTGAATATGTCTTAAGATTTTTCACTTAAAGCCAATTCTGAAGGCAGTAAGATACCCACTATATTCATCCCCCTCCATTCTTTCTCTCAGATATAATAGGTTTCCTATGCCTCTTCATGAGATGTACTACCCCCACTTTACCCTTTTTCTGGTACAATGTCCTTTCCACATCAATTTCTAGAACAAGGTATACATGTATTCTTTATACATCTATATAGTCAAAATATAGTTCCCAAGATTAATCTTTACCTTTTTAGATTTCTCTTGAGTTCTATATTTGTAGATCAAACTTTTTGTTAAGTTCTGGTTTTTTCATCAGAAATAGATGAAATTCGCTTACTTCATTGAATGTCCATCTTCTTCCCTGGAAAAAGATGCTCATTCTCGCTGGGTAAGTTATTTTTGGTTGCATACCAAGTTCCTTAGCTTTTCGGAATATCATATTCCAGGCCCTTCGATCTTTTAGTGTGGATGCTGCCAGATCCTGGGTGATCCTTATTGTGGCTCCTTGATACTTGAATTGGGTTTTTCTAGCCGCTTGCAATATTTTTTCTTTCACCTGAGGGTTCTGGCATTTGGCCACTATATTCCTTGGTGTTTTGATTTTAGGATCCCTTTCAGTGGGTGATCGATGAATCCTTTCAATGTTTATTTTTTCCTCTGTTCCTATGACTTCTGGGCAGTTCTCTTTGATAATTTCCTGGAAGACAGTGTCCAGGCTTTTTTTTTCATCATGTTTTTCTGGGAGTCCAATGATTCTCAGATTGTCTCTCCTGGATCTGTTTTCCAGGTCTGTTGTCTTCCCCAGAAGGTATTTCACATTTTTCTCCATTGTTTGATTTTTTTGGATTTGCTTGACTGATTCTTCTTGTCTCCTCGAGTCATTCAATTCCACTTGTTCAATTCTGATTTTCAGTGAAGTATTCTCTTCACTCACTTTTTTAAAATCTTTCTCTAATTGTCCAATTGAGTTCTTTTGTTCTGTGGAATTTTTTTCCATTTCGCCAATTTTGTTTTTTAGAGAGCTGTTTTCTGTTTCCAGTTCACTAATCCTATTTTTCAAGGATTTTACTTCTTTATCCACTCTCTCTTTAACTTTCTCCAGACTCTTTTCCCATTTTTCTTCTAGCTCCCTTGTGAGAGCCTTTTTAATCACTTCTATGAGGTTCATCTGTGCTGAGGAACAGCCGATCTCCTCTTTTGGGGAATCACCTGGGGACTGCCTGTTTTTAGTCTCCTCAGGATTTAGAGTCTGCTCTCTATCTGTATAGAAGCTGTCAAGGGTTAAAGTCCTCTTCAGCTTCTTGCTCATTCTGTCTATTAATCAGAGATAAACTACCAAAGAAAAACAGAAAAAAACTGGAGTCTTTCTTTGGGGGAGGGGCTGGGTGTGTTATCGAGCTTCCTCTACAGACTGCAGGTGGCAGCAGTGAGGCACTAGCAGGACTGTGCTGCGCCTGCGCTCTGAGATCCCAGAGCGTGCTGAGTCACTGAGGGGGGGGAAGGGGGGGGGGCCAGGTCCTGAGAGACTCCAGCTGTTTGCGGTTGTATTCTTCAGCCCCGGTGTTTTTAGCTTTTCTGCTGGGCTGTTGACTTGCTGCCGGAGGAAATTATCCAAACCTGTAGCGAAGCTCTCCCAGCAGAACGGCTACGATCACTCCCCACCCCCTCTCCAGTCTGCTCCTGTGCCCTCACTGCCGCTGCCCTCAGCCTGTGCCCGATCTAAAACCGCCCCAGCCCTCCAGTAAAGACAGACCTTTCTTGGCGGATCTCAAGGATGGCTTCTCTTGGTAACTATTTGTGGGTTTTTTTCAGTCAAGCATTGATTCAGAGGCTTGTAATGAAGTGGATAGTGAGAGAAAGCGCGGAGCTTATGCAACTGTGAGCCTCCTCTCCGCCATCTTAACCGGAAGTCAGCATCTAAATTCTTAAAAGAGAAATTAAGAGAGCTACAAGAAGAAATAGACAGCAAAACTAATCATAGTGGGAGATCTCAACCTTGCACTCTCAGAATTACATAAATCAAACCACAAAATAAATAAGAAGTCAAAGAGGTAAAAAGAATACTGGAAAAGTGAGATATGATAGATCTTTGGAGAAAACTAAATGGAGACAGAAAGGTGAATACTTTCTTCTCAGCAGTTCATAGAACTTATACAAAAAAATGACCATATATTAGGACATTAAAAACCTCAAACTCAAATGCAATAAGGGAGAAATAGTAAATGCATTCTTTTCAGACCATGATGCAATGAAAATTACATTCAAGAAAAAGCCAGGGGAAAATAAACCAAAAAATAATTGAAAACTAAATAATCTCATACTAAAGAATGATTGGGTGAAACAGCAGATCATAGACATAATTAATAACTTCACCCAAGAAAATTACAATAATGAGACATCATACCAAAATGTGTGGTATGATGAACTGGTGCTAAGTGAAATGAGCAGAACCAGGAGATCATTATATACCTCAACAATGATACTATTTGAGAATGTATTCTGATGGAAGTGGATCTCTTAGATAAAGAGAGCTAATTCAGTTTCAATTGATCAAAGATGGGCAGAAGCAGCTACACCCAAAGAAAGAACACTGGGAGATGAATATAAACTGCTTGCATTTTTGTTTTTCTTCCCAGATTATTTATATCTTCTGAATTCAATTCTCCCTGTGCAACAAGAAAACTGCTCGGTTCTGCACACGAATATTGTATCCAGAATATGCTGTAACCTATTCAACATGTAAAGGATTGCTTGCCATCTGGGGGAGGGGGTGGAGGGAGGGAGGGGAAAAATCAGAACAGAAGTGAATGCAAGGGATAATGTTGTAAAAAATTACCCTGGTATGCATTCTATCAATAAAAAGTTATCTTAAAAAAATGTGTGGTATGCAGCCAAAGTGGTAATAAGTGGAAATTTCATATCTCTAGAGGCCTACTTGCATAAAATAGAGAAAGAGAAGATCAATGAATTGGTCTTGCAAGTAAAAATGCTAGAAAAGGGACAAATTAAAATCCCCCAAACAAACACTAAACTTGAAATTCTAAAAATAAAAGAAGAGATAAATTAAATTGAAAGTAAAAAAAAACTATTGAATTAATTACTAAAACTAAGAATTGGTTCTATGAAAAAACCAACAAAATAGACAAACCCTTAGTAAATCTGATTTTAAAAAGGAAAGAGGAAAATCAAATTGTTAGTATTGAAACTGAAAACGGAGAACTCGCCACTAAGAGGAAATTAGAGCAACAATAAGGAGTTACTTTGTCCAACTTTATGCCAATAAATTTGAATGAAATGGAAGAATACCTTCAAAAATATAGCTTGCCCAGATTAACAGAGGAAGAAGTAAATATCCTAAATAGTCCCATTTTATAAAAAGAAAGAGAACAAGCTATAATCAACTCCCTAAGAAAAAATCCCCAGGACCAGATGGATTTACATGTGAATTCTACCAAACATTTAAAGAATAATTAACTCCAATGCTATATAAACTATTTTTTAAAATAGGGATTGAAGGAGTCCTACCAAACTCCTTTTATGACACAGACATGGTAAAGATACCTAAACCATGTAGGTTGAAAACAGAGAAAGAAAATCATAGATCAATCTCCCTAATGAATATTGATGGTAAAATCTTAAATAGAATGTTAGCAAAAAGATTACAGAAAATCATCCCCAGGATAATACACTATGACCAAGTAGGATTTACACCAGGAATGCAGGGCTGGTTCAATATTAGGAAAACTATTAGCATAATTGACTGTATCAATAACCAAACTAACAAAAACCATATGATCATCTCAATAGATGCAGAAAAAGCATTTGATAAAGTCCAACATCCATTCCTAATAAAAACACTTGAGAGTATAAGAATAAATGGACTTATCCTTAAAATAGTCTGGAGCATATATTTAAACAGTTGATAAGCATCATATGCAATGGGGAAAAACTGGAACCTATCCCAGTAAGATCTGGGGTGAAGCAAGGTTGCCCCTATCACCATTACTATTCAATATTGTCTTAGAAACACTAACCTCAGCAATAAAAGTTGAGAAAGAGATTAAAGAAATTAGAGTAGGCAATGAGGAAATTAAACTATCACTCTTTGCAGATGACATGATGGTATACTTAGAAAACCCCAGAGATTTTACTAAAAACCTATTAGAAATAATTCATAACTTTAGCAAAGTTGCAGGATACAAAATAAATCCCCGTAAATCCTCAGCATTTTAATACATGACCAACAAAATCCAACAGCAAGAGATACAAAGAGAAATCTCATTCAAAATAACTGTCAACAGCATAAAATATTTGGGAATCTCTCTACCTAAGGAAGGTCAGGAGTTATATGAGCAAAATTACAAAAAACTTTATACACAAAGTCAGATCTAAATCATTGGAAAAATATTAAGTGCTCTTGGATAGGCTGAGTGACTATAATAAAGATGACAATAATCCCTAAACTAATCTATTTATTTAGTGCCATACCAATCACACTCCCAGGAAACTATTTTAATGAAAAATAGAAAAAATAATACAAAATCCATCTGGAAGAGCAAAAGATGGAGAATTTCAAGGGAATTTGTGAAAAAAAAATTAAATGAAGGAAGCCTAGCTTTACCTGACCTAAAACTATATTATAAAGCAGCAGTCACCAAAACCATTTGGTATTGACTAAGAAATAGACTAGTTAATCAGTGGAATAGGTTAGGTTCACAAGACAAAATAGTCAACTATAGCAACCTAGTGTTTGGCAAACCCAAAGATCCTAACTTTTGGGATAAGAATTTATTATTTGAAAAAAACTGCTGGGATAACTGGAAATTAATATGGCAGAAAGTAGGCATGGACCCACATTTAACACTGTATACCAAGATGAGATCAACATGGGTCCATGATTTAGGCATAAAGAATGAGATTATGAATAAATTAGAGGATCATGGGATAGTTTATCTCTCAGACTTATGGAAAAGGAAGAAATTAGCGACCAAAGATGAACTAAAGACTATTACTGATCACAAAATAGAAAATGTTGATTACATCAAATTAAAAAGTCTTTGTACCAAAAAAAAAAAAAAAAAAAAAAAAAACAATGCAAACAAGATTAGAAGGGAAGCAACAAACTGGGAAAACATCTTCATAGTTAAAGGTTCTGATAAAGGCCTCATTTTTAAAATACATAGAGAATTGAGTCTAATTTATAAGAAATCAAGCCATTCTCCAATTGATAAATGGTCAAAGGATATGAACAGACAATTTTCAGATGATGAAATTGAAACTATTTCCACTCATATGAAAGAATGTTCCAAATCACTATTGATCAGAGAAATCAAATTAAGACAACTCTGAGATACCACTACAGACCTGTCAGATTGGCTAAGATGACAGGAAAAAAATAATGATGAATGTTGGAGGGGATGTGGGAAAACTGGGACACTGATGCATTGTTGGTGGAGTTGTGAATGAACCCAACCATTCTGGAGAACAATCTGGAATTTTGCCCAAAAAGTTATCAAACTGTGAGTCCCCTTTGATCCAGCAGTGCTACTACTGTACTTATACCCCAAGGAGATACCAAAGAAGGGAAAGGGACTTGTATGTGCCAAAATGTTTGTGGCAGCCCTGTTTGTAGTGGCTAGAAGCTGGAAAATGAAAGGATGCCCATCAATTGGAGAATGGTTGAGTAAATTGTGGTATATGAATGTTATGGAATATTATTGTTCTGTAAGAAATGACCAGCAGGATGAATACAGAGAGGCTTGGAGAGACTTACATGAACTGATGCTAAGTGAAATGAGCAGAACCAGGAGATCATTATACACTTCAACAACAATAGTGTATGAGGATGTATTCTGATGGAAGTGGATTTCTTTGACAAAGAGACCTAACTCAGTTTCAATTGATCAATGATGGACAGAAGCAGCTACACTCAAAGAAAGAAGACTGGTTTTTCTTCCCAGGTTATTTCTACCTTCTGAATAAAATTCTTCTTGTGCAACAAGAGAACTGTTTGGGTCTGCACACATGTATTGTACCTAGGATATATTGTGACACATTTAACATGTATAGGACTCCTTGCCATCTGGGGGAGAGGGTGGAGGGAGGAAAGGGAAAAATCGGAACAGAAGTGAATGCAAGGGATAATGTAAAAAATTACCGTGGCATTGGTTCTGTCAATAAAAAGTTATTAAAAAACAAACAAACAAACAAACAACAACAACAAAAAAAAAAACCAAACAGTTTATCCCTCAGGAAAGTCTTTTACTTTTCACCTTACAGTTCACAATATTCCCTCTCTTTTCTCAGCCTAGCCCCTGCTCTTATTCCTTTATACTCCTACTATCTTGCAAAACAATGTAGATTTCTATATCTATGTTGAGTGTGTATGTTATTTTCTCTTACAGCTGTGTGGGGAAAAGGTGAAGAATGTACACATTCAGCACATATTGATCAGGGACTGTTAGCTAAAGCCTTAAAGGTCTCACTTTAGGAAGCATGCCATTTTACATAAGGTCTGGACTATATTCTATTGTTCAAAGAAAGCTATACACCTACTGCATCCCACTGACCAAATAGGGGAATAGACTTATGTGACCAATTACACCATATAGAGAGTGGGGTTTGGGGGCTTCTTTGTCTGTATATGTATATATGTATACATATTGTGAACATTTTCAAGGGAGTGACTCTGTCCTGTTGTGAATTTGGCTCACAGACCAGGATGGGATCTGCTTCTTGAGATTCTAATAAATAATTCTGCCTTCTATGAGTGATTTCTGAGTAGTCACTTTGGTTAGGTCTCTTTGCCCCAAACAGTTGGGGGCTGTCTGGGATGGGGTCTTTGGGGGAGATGGTTGTGCACCCCGTACAGGGACAGGTGCCCATGGAGCAGTATTCTTCATGATCTCTGGCTCTAGGTGAGCACCTTCCCTCCACTCTTTGACAACGACCCCCGGCAGAGATATTCAGTGGAAAATAGAAGATTGAAGGACTTAGAACCCTGATTGGCCTTGTGCAGTTTTAGAATCCACACGTGTTGGCTCGGTAAGCTCTCAGAACAGTTTGGGGGTCTGTTCTGTAATTTTAGGGAAAAGTTCGGATCCGCTCCTATAAATGATGCTCTCAGACTCAATCAAAGTGAAAGTAAAATTTAATTATACAATACATGGAATAGATAGCTTGCAATAACAACTAATACAGC
>NC_067398.1:723115930-723158966 GCF_016432865.1 Antechinus flavipes
CCAAATCAATCTTAATTTGTAGGAGATGATAATGTTTTTAAATAGTATTTTTTTTTCCAAACACATGCAAAGATAGTTTTAAACATCCCCCTTTGCAAAACCTTGTTTCCAAATTTTTCTCCCTCCCTCTCCCTAGGTAGCAAGCACTCTGATATAAATTGAACATGCCTAATTCTTCTAAACACGTTTTCATATTCAATCAAAAGAGAATAACAAAGAACAAAGAGAAAGAACTAAAAGAAAATAAATAATAATAAACAAAAAGAAAGTAAAAATATTGTGCTTTGACCTACATCATGCTCCATAATTTTTTCTCTGAATGTGGATGGCACTTTCCAGTCCAAGTCTATTGGATTTGCTTTGTTGAAAACAGCCAAATTCATCACAGTTGGTTATTACATCTTATTACTGTGTATAATGTTCTATTGTTTCTGCTCACTTTACACTACATCAGTTCATGTAAATTTTTCCAGGGTTCTCTGAAATCAGAATCTTTACTTTTGTGTATATCCATGACACACTATCTTGGAGTAAAAGGGCAAGTGATTGCAGTTCATCAAAGAAATAGCATGATAAATAACTTCTTACTATATATTGTCTTTCTCTTTTTGCAGCAGGAAATATTTACCATGTCATTGGGTTTGTACAGTTCCTGGTTTTGTCTTGGCAAGTAGACTTCCACATACAAGACAAATCTTGTTTACACCTAACTGGGATTCTCTTTCTCTTTCTCATGCCTGTCACTTTGTTGATAACATACAAATGGCAGTGATATATGTGGGTTTGTTTTCTGTCCACCAGTTGTCTTAAAAATTTTAATAGTTTCAAGTAGTTTTTGTTGATTTTCAAGGATTCTGTAAACATACCATACCTCCTGCAAAGAGTGATACTAGTGTTTTTCATTGCATACATTAATTGCTTCAATTTCACTTTGTTCTCTTATTGTTAAAACTAACATTCCTAGTACAAAGGTTCATAATATTGGTAATAATGGGAATCCTTGTTTTCACTCTTTGTCTTATTGGAAAAGTTTCTAGCTTCTGCTCTTTCTCAGGCTCATATAATCATTTACAGAGGCTGTGACATTTCTGGAAAATTGAGACAAAGAATATGTTCTTAGTTTTTTTTTTTTTTTTTTAACTTTCAGGGGCTGTGAGAAGTGATCTCCCTGCAGTAACTCACCCATATGGCTGGAGATTTCTCCTTCTGAGCAAGGGGAGCAACTGAAGCAACAAGGAGGCTTCCCTTCCAAAGGCAACTTCCTGAATCCAGCAGGACAACTGGCACTACATATGGCAGAGGGAACCTAAGACAGTGACAGCAGACTGGAATAAACATTTTAAATGGACAGCTATTTATATTTGTGAAGAAAAATGCAGCTGTTTTTGCCATTCTTGTTTTAATAACCACCTCCAAAGGTACATAATTAGGAGTGAATGTGAATGATCACATGGTCCAACTTACTCTTTCCATTTGTCACCCATTCTTCTGCAACACTCTGTGACAAACCTCCTACAGAACTATTCACACAAAGGTATTTCACTCGCTGGTCATTTATAAGATAGTCCATGGATTGGTTAATTACAGAGAAGTTGATGTCCCCAGTCTCAGTCATAGATGTGGGAGATATCTCGACAAGACCCTAAAGCTTCTCCTTGGGCAGGGTCTTTGTACTGCAACTGCAATTCCAAGGCAATGTGAATTTTGATTTCTTAGAAGTCTTCCTAATAAGATCAAGGTTTAAATAAAGATGTCCATTAACACCACTATTATGCAACATTGTATTGGAAATGTTTTCTTCACTAATAAATGATGAAAGAGAAATGGATGGAATTGGCGTATTTAATGAACAAGCAAAAATAACACTTTTGGCAGATCAAGTGCCCAATGGGATTTTAGAGTGACAGAACTCAGAAATATTTGCAATGTAATTTTTCAGCTTAAGATATATTGGAATGGGGGGGTGGGGTAGAGCCAAGATGGCAGAGAAGGCACACATGACTTTCTAAGCTCCTCTCATCCCCTCACAACCAAGTATTAAATTCAGCCTCAAAAATAGCGCTTGATTGCTAAAATTCATGAAGATTAGAAGCACACAATTTACCAGTTAAAGATAATCTGGAAGATCGCCAGGAATGGTTTGTCCTGAGAGGCCAGGAACAGACCAGCTTAGTCAGGGAGAGACTAGAATCCTGAGCAGACCAGATGTGGGTATGATCTCTGTGGCCAGAGAAGTTATAGAGATGACTCTGCTATAGTCTAACTGCTCTTCCTTGATTACAAAGCAGTCAACCATCAGAGAAATTAAAGCCTAAAACAAAGGGTACTCTCAAAAACCGCCAGAATCTAACAAGATCTTGCTAGAACCACCCAAAACCGGAAATGACTCAGGCAGACCCATACCACAGTCATGCAACCATACTCTGCAGTACAGGATTTTTGCGGGGGCAGTTACAAATCTGCAAGGCAGGGGGGTACAGCATGGGGCAGCCTGTAATCTGCACAGTAGGGGCCTCAGTCTGGTACAGTAGAACTTTCGCAGCCGATTGTGTTTCCCTGGGCAGGGACACTTCTGTTCCCTGCAGGGCTATTCATTGCTCAGCCTCTAATACCCACAGTACCAGGATGGGCTTTGGCTTGGAGTAGTGAAACTTTCACTGCTCAGCTTCTAGCCCCAGGGAAGTCATTAACCTGCACAGCAGGGTTGTTTGCAGGGCACGTTCTCAGCTTGGCCCTGCAGCCCTGAGTTACTTCCAGGTGGGGAACTCTTTCCCAGAGCATTCCAGTATGTCGCTGCTCTTTGTAGACGGTTGGCAGGATAGCTACCCGTCCATACACCTATCACTGATCTGCAGAGGAAGCTGGTAACCTCCTGGCCCTGAAGGCAGACCCTACAGGCTTTTAAAAATGAATAAAAAAATCAAAAAGACAATCGATAGCTTCTATACTGAAAGAGAGCATCTTTTCCACCTCGAAGAGACTAATAGCAGACATTCCCCAGACAATTGTTGGTCCCCAACACAAAAGGCTCTCCTAGAAGAGATGATTAAAAACCTTAAAAGAGAACTAGAAGAAAAATGAGGAATGGAAAGAGAAACTAAACAAGTGAGCAACAACTTCCTGAAATGTGAATTGGAAAAGGTAAAAAATTCCCAAGAAGTGCAGGGAAACAGAATTGTGAATTGGAAAAAGAAAATAACTCACTGAAAAAATTAGTGAAATGGAAAAAAATTCCATAGAGCAAAACAACTCATTTAAAAACTCAATTGGACATCTCCAAAAAGAAATACAAAAAGCTAATGAAGAAAATGACTCACTAAAAATCAGAACTGAACAAATAAAAATGACTGATTCATTGAGACATCAAGAATCAGTGAAGTAAAACCAAAAAGAAATGAAAGATTGGGGGAAAATGTCAAATATTTACTTGGAAAAAGAACGGACCTGGAAAATCGATCTAGGAGAGATGACCTGAGAATCATTGGACTACCCAAAAATTATGATGAAAAAAAGAGGCTAGATATGATTTTACAGGAAATCATCAAAGAGAACTGCCCACGAGTGACAGAACCGGAAGGTAAAATAGGCATTGAAAGAATTCATCAAACACCTCGAAAGACCCTAAAAGAAAAACTTCAAGGAATATTGTGGCCAAATTTTAGAATTTTCAGACTAATGAAAAAATATTGCAAGCAGCTAGGAAAAAAAAAATTCTAATACCGAGGTGCCACCATAAGGGTCATTCAAGATCTGGATGCCTTCACATTAAGGGATCGAAGGAGCAGGAATGTGATATTCCAAAAGGCAAAAGAACTTGGAACACAGCCAAAAATAAACTACCCAGCTAAGCCAAGCATTTTTTTTTCCATGGAAGAAGGTGGACATTTAATGAAACAGAGGAATTCCATTTATTTCTAAGGAAAAAAAAAACAAATTTAAAGAAAAAAATTGATCTCCAACCATAGGATTCAAGAGAAGTAGGAAAAGGTAAAAGGAACTCTTGAGAACTGTATTTCTGTTGTGGATATACATAAATACCACATGTATAATTTGATTTTATTGACATAACATAAAAAATGGGAAGTAGAAATGGAAAGGGAATAGTGTCAGAAAAAGGGAAAAGAGAAGAAGAAGAAAAGAAGAAGAAAAAAAGAAGGGAAAAGAGGGAAACTACATCCCATGATGAGGCAAAGGAAATCTATCATATCTGAGGGAACTTAGAGAGGGGGTGGAACATTGTGTGAATCTTACTCTCATCAGAGTTGGCTCAAAGAGGAAATAATTGACATATTTGTTTTACAGAGAATCTTCTCTCATCTCACTCAGCCAAAAGGAGCATCTTTTTCAGGGGAAGAAGATGGAGATTCAACAGAATAAGTGAATTTCATCTATTTTTGATGAAAAAACTGGAACTAAACAAAATGTTTGATCTACAAATATAGATCTCAAGAGAAACCTAAAAAGATAAAAAAAATCTTGGGAACAATATTTCTGCTGTAAAGATATATAAAGAACACATGTATACTTTGTTCTAGAAACTAGAGGTGGAAAGGAAGTTGTACCGGCAAAAGGGTAAAGTGGGAGTACTACATCTCATGAAGAGGCAAAGGAAAAATATTATATCTGAGAGAAAAAATGGGGTGGCAGGGGGTGAACATAGTGTGTATCTTGCTGCCATCAGAATTGGCTTAAAGAGAAAAACATTAGACATATTCGATTTAGGGTGAAACTTCTCCCAACTCATTGAAAAATAGGAGGGGGAAAGTGAAAAAGAAAGGAATAAGGTAAGCTGAAGGGAATACAGAAATTGTGACAAAAAGGAGTAAGATAGAGGGAGTAACTCTAAGGTGGGGGTAAGGATACTAAGAAAGGAGACTATGAGAAGCAAGGGTAATCACAAGTTTAATACTGGGGATGGAATTAAGGGGAAGGAAAGAAGAAAAGTATAAATAGGGATTAACAAGATGACAAGTATTACAGAATTGATAATTTTAACTATAAATGTGAATGGAGTAAACTCCCCCATAAAGAGGAAGCAGTTAGCAGAATGGATTAAAAGCCAGAATCCTACTATTTGTTTTTTACAGGAAACACACCTGAAGAAGGGTGATACATACAGAGTAAAGGTAAAAGGTTGGAGCAGAATCTACCATGCATCAGGTGAAGTAAAAAAAAAAAAGGCAGGGGTAGTCATCCTGATCTCAGATCAAGCAAAAGAAAAGTTGATCTAATTAAAGAGATAAGGAAGGGCACTATATCTTGGTAAAGGGTAGCACACAACCATGAAGCAATATCTATATTAAACATATATGCTTTAAATGGTGTAGCATTTAAATTCTTAAAAGAGTAATTAAAAGAGCTGCAAGAAGAAATAGACAGCAAAACTATCATAGTGGGAGATCTCAACCTTGCACTCTCAGAATTAGATAAATCAAGCACAAAATAAATAAGAAAGAAGTCAAAGAGGTAAATAGAATACTAGAAAAGTAAGATATGATAGATCTTTGGAGAAAATTAAATGGAGCCAGAAAGGTGAATACTTTGTTCTCAGCAGTTCATAGAATCTATGCAAAAATTGACCATATATTAGGACATAAAAACGTCAAACTCAAATGCAGTAATAGTAAATACATCCTTTTGAGACCACCATGCAATGAAAATTACATTCAAGAAAAAGCCAGAGGAAAAGAGACCAAAAAAGAATTGGAAACTATATAATTTCATGCTAAAGAATGATTGGATGAAACAGCAAATCATAGACATAATTAATAATTTCACTCAAGAAAATGACAATAATGAGACGTCATACCAAAATGTGTGGGATGCAGCCAAAGCAGTAATAAGGGGAAATTTCATATCTCTAGAGGCCTACTTGCATAAAATAGAGAAAGAGAAAGTCAGTAAATTGGGCTTGCAACTAAAAATGCTAGAAAAGGAACAAATTGAAAACCCTTAATGAAACACTAAACTTGAAATTCTAAAAATAAAAGGAGAGATTAATAAAATTGAAAGTAAAAAAAATTGAATTAATAAAACTAAGACTTGGTTCTGTGAAAAAAACAACAAAATAGACAAACTCTTAGTAAATCTGAGTAAAAAAAGGAAACAGGAAAATCAAATTGTTAGTATTGAAACTGAAAACGGAGAACTCGCCATTAAGAGGAAATTAGAGCAATAATTGGGAGTTACTTTGCCCAACTTTATGGCAACAAATTTGGTAACTTAATTGAAATGGAAGAATACCTTCAAAAATATGGTTTGCCCAGATTAACAGAGGAAGAAATAAATAGACTAAATAGTCACATTTTAGAAAAAGAAACAGAACAAGCTATCAACCAACTCCCTAAGAAAAAAATTCTTAGGAATAGTTGGATTTACATGTGAATTCTACCATACATTTAAAGAATAATTAACTCCAATGCTATATAAACTATTTGAAAAAAATAGGGATTGAAGGAGTCCTACCAAACTCCTTTTACGACACAGACATGGTAATGATACCTAAACCACGTAGGTTGAAAATAGAGAAAGAAAATTATAGAGCAATCTCCCTAATGAACAGTGATGGTAAAATCTTAAATAAAATATTAGCAAAAAGATTACAGAAAATCATCCCCAGGATAATATACTATGACCAAGTAGGATTTATTCCAGGAATGCAGGGCTGGTTCAATATTAGGAAAAGTATTAGCATAATTGACTATATCAATAACCAAATTAACAAAAAACATATGATCATCTCAATAGATTCAGAAAAAGCATTTGATAAAATCCAATATCCATTCCTAATAAAAACACTTGAGAGGATAGGAATAAATGGACTTTCCCCTTAAAAATAGTCAGGAGCATATGTTTAAAACCATCAGTAAGCATCATATGCAATGGGGAAAAACTGGAACCTTTCCCAGTCAGATAAAGAGTGAAATAAGGTTGCCCAGTATCAACATTATTATTCAGTATTGTATTAGAAATGGTAGCCTTGGCAATAAGAGTCAAGAACAGATTAAAGGAATTAGAGTAGGCAATGAGGAAACCAAACTATCACTCTTTATAGATGATATGATGATATATTGGAGAACCCCAGAGATTCTACTAAAATGCTATTAGAAATAATTCAGAATTTTAGCAAAGTTGCAGGATACAAAATAAACCCACATAAGTCATCAGCATTTTTATGCATCACCAACAAAATCCAACAGCAAGAGATACAAAGACAAATTCCATTCAAACTAACTGTGGATAGCATAAAAATATTTGGGAATCTATCTACCAAAGGACAGTCAGGAATCATATGAGCAAAATTACAAAACACTTTCCACACAAATAAAGTCAGATTTAAATAATTGGAAAAATATTAAGTGCTCTTGGATAGGCCGAGCGAATATAATAAAGATGACAATAATCCCTAAACTAATCTATTTATTTAGAACTCCCAGGAAACTATTTTAGTGAAAAATAGAAAAAATAATACCAAAATCCATATGGAAGAACAAAAGATGGAGAATTTCAAGGGAATTAGTGAAAAAAAAATTAAATGAAAGAAGCCTAGCTTTGCCTGATCTAAAACTATATTATAAAGCATCAGTCACCAAAACCATTTGGTATTGGCTAAGAAATAGATTAGTTGATCAGTGGAATAGGTTAGGTTCACTAGACAAAATCGTCAATAGCTATAGAATCTAGTGTTTGAGAAACCCAAAGATCGCAACTGTGGGGTTAACAATTCATCATTTGACAAAAACTGATGAGAAAACTGGAAATTAATATGGCAGAAATTAGGCATGGACCCACACTTAACACTGTAGACCAAAGTAAGATCAAAATGGGTCCATGATTTAGCCATAAAGAACGAGATCATAAATAAATTTGAGGAACATAGGATAATTTACATCTCAGACTTGTGGAGGAGGAAGGAATTTTTGACCAAAGAAGAACTAGAGATCATTATTGAACACAACATAGAAAATTATGATTATATCAAAGTAAAAAGCTTTTGTACAAACAAAACTAATATAAACAAATTGAGAAGGGAAGCAACAACCTGGGAAAACATTTTTACAGTTAAAGGTTCTGATAAAGGCCTCATTTCCAAAATATATAGAGAATTGACTCTAATTTATAAGAAATCAAACAATTGTCCAGTTGATAAATGGTCAATGATGAACAGAAGCAGCTATCCCATAGAAGGAACACTGGGAAATGAAGGTCTGTAAACTGTTTGCATTTTTGTTTTTCTTCCCAGGTTTTTTATCATCTGAATCCACTTCTTCCTGTGCAACAAGAGAACTGTTCGGTTCTGCACACATATATTGTATCCCTATACTATAACATATTTAACATGTATAAGCCTGCTTCCCATCTAGGGGAAAGGGTGGAGGGAGGGAAGGGAAAAGCTGGAACAGAAATGAGTACAAAGGATAATATTGTAAAAATTACCCATGCATATGTTCGGTCAATAAAAAGTTATAATAAAAAAGTAGGGAAAAAAAGACTTTGAATACAATCAAAAATCAGATACTCAGAAAAAATAAGCCTTATCTTTCTGAGAGAAAATTAGATATTTAATGAAATAAAAGATTTTCAGTCTTTTCAGATGAAAAGACCTAAGCTATAAATAAAATGCAAGCTTCAATACAAGAGGAAAGATTATCAGAAAAAGTTCAATCGGGACAAAAAGAGGGAAATTGTACCTAGGCAGAAGGGACAGGAATAAGTTAACATCAATGTGATGATATAAAAAAGAAATTAAAAGTGGAAAACAATTGCATTGGGAGAAGAAAAAGGGGAAGTAAAAGAAGCTAAATGACATCATTCAAAGAGGCACACATGGCCTATTACCATATAGGGAAAGAAGGAGAAGTATGAGCTCTGGTGGACTCTTAATCTCCTGGGTTTGGATTCACAGAGGGTAAATCCTACATATTTTATTAGGTACTGAAATTTTTTTCACTGTCTATGGTAATGAGCTGAAGCTCAAGTTGATGCACTGAGGTCCCAAGCACGTGAGGCTAAATAGTAAGTTGACCATACTCTATTAATATATATGCTTGGAGAAAGAATGGCCCCCGCCCACTCTTTGTGCAAGTCCTGATGTGTTGTGTAGGAAATGACGATTTTGGTGGGTGGAGGCAGAGGGGCAGAGAGAGGAGCGCAGAGAGACTGCTGGCTGGCTTCTTGTAGCAGCTGTTCACATTGCTATCGCGATCCCCCTTCACCTCCGATTCCCCTTCACCTTCGATCCTTCTTCCCCTCTACTGAGAATAAAGATTGAAGATTTTCCCTTAACTTGAATTCCTGACTCTGGCTGATTTTAAAATACACAGTCATCACATTTGGCACATTACGTAGGGCCCAAGGACCCTACTTTCACTGAAGAAGTCTCCAGTGACCAGGAACTTAAGTGAGTATAATAGACAAATAGGGAACTTATTTTCTTAAAGACTATACTAGTAACCTTTTTTGGTTGAAATGGGACAGATGATAGCTAAAGATTCTCCATCCTCCCTCCCAACCCTCCCACCCCCATCCAGGAGTGGTGCTATAGAAAGCATGCTTAAGTTGATAGAAGATCAAGGGCTACTTATAACTTGGGAACATATAGCTAGACTTTTGGGTACATTAAAACGCAGTTCCCCTTGGTTCTTAGAGGAAGAGCAAATCTCTCCAGATAATTGGACATCAATTGGGCAACAGCTCTTTGCATATTACAATGAAAATGGCCCTCATTCAATTTCCATCAAGCCATTCTATTTATACAATATAATACAGTTGGCCTTAAAAAATCATGTAAGTTATAGAAGAAAGAAAAAGAGCTCTAGAAATAGCCAAATGGGGAAGCCTGAGATAAAGGAGGAAGACAATGAACAGATGAATGACCATATCCCCACAGAGTATGGAGACTTAAGTAAGGCTCAAGGGTGTGGTAACTTTCCACCCCAGGAGACAGCTTCAGCCCATTACATCAGTTTTGCCACAGGGAATGAAAAACAGCCCCACTATGTGTCAAATGTATGTTACTGCTGCTCTTGCTCCAGTAAGAAAAGCATTTCCAAAAGTTATACTGTTACATTATATGGATGATATATTGGGATGTGCACCTGAGGAACAAATGTTAGAAGCATGTCTACAAAAGACCATAGAAACACTAAGGAATTACAAATTGTACATAGCTGCAGAAAAAATTCAAAGACATGCTCCTTTTCAATATTTAGGATATGAAGGATACCCTAAGGTGCTTACAGTACAAAAACTGTCCTTAAGAACAGAGAAGCTAAACACCTTAAATGATTTCCAGAAATTGATAGGAGATATCCAATGGATGCAACCAGTGTTAGGCTTGACTACCTACCAATTGCAACCGTTATATGATATTTTAAGAGGAGACAGTGCTTTAAATTCACCACGCACGTTTACAATTTGGAATAACAGGAGAGGAAGCTAGGAGCATAGTAAAAACCTGTATGGCCTGCCCTCCTTTCCATGCTCCTACACTGCCTCCAGGGAAGAACCCTCGTGGTTTGAGACTCAATGAAATCTGGCAAATGGATGTGACCCATTACAAATCTTTTGGTCATCTGTCTTTTATCCATGTTGTGGTAGACACCTTTTCAGGATTCACTTTTGCAATACCAGCAGCAAAAGAGACAGCCCGAATGGTCACTGAATTCCTGACACAAGCATTTGCCATTATGGGTATGCCACAGCAATAAAAACAGACAGTGCTCCTGCATATAGTTCCAAACATTTTGCACACTTTTGTGCACACTGTAAGATTTTACACACCACTGGCATAGCTTTTAATCCTCAAGGACAGGCAATAGTAGAGAAGAGAAACAGAGACATTAAAACACTCCTCCAAAAACAAAAGAAAGGGGTAGCCACAGGTAATCCTAGAAAACTTCTAAATCTAACACTTTATACTACTGACGTCTTGATTTTTGACAAAGATGCACTGCTTCCAGAAGACAGGTTTTATAACCTACCGGAAGGGCAGTGTCCAGTGCGAACAGCTCCACTATCATTAGATAATTGCCAGGTGATATGGAGAGACCCAGAAAGTGGTGAATGGAAGGGACCAGATAGGCTAATTGCTTGGGGGAGAGGGTTTGCTTGTATCTCCACAGAGGGTGAAGGAATCAGATGGGTGCCAATGAGCCATATTCACCTTGTCCATCGCAGAGAGACGGAGCAGAGAAACGAAAGAGAAGACCCAAGAAATATCGGGTGGTTCTGTTGCTGATTGTGCTCACCATTGAAAGAGCGTGGCATTTATGGCATTTGACTCATGGACATCGAAAATTGTTGGACTTCAAAACCCTCAGGAATCATTGTATTCTCTGAGACATGATAAGATTGTTGTAGGACTTGAAAACCTTCAACAATCATTGGATTCTCTGAGACATAAGACTTGAAAGCCCTCAGGAATCATTGTATTTTCTGAGATATGATAAGACTTCAAGACACGACTTCAAAATCTGCTGGAATCATTGGATTCCCTAACACATCAAAAGACATTTGCAGGACTTCAAAAACTTGGGGGGTTCATTGGATTCCATGGCATATGAAGCAATGGACAATAGATTGGTTTTGGACTATTTCTTGGCTGCTGAAGAAGGTGTATGTGTGACTGCTGTTTACATACCCTCCTTCTAGGAATTCTGGCAATCTCTTACAACTCCATATTGGTTTATATTGTTTGTTATCCCACTACTTGTGTGTACAATCCATGTTTGTTACACCACATCGAGGCTGCACTGACTGAGGGGAGGGTCATCACTAATAGCCTCTGCATTATTGCTATGTGCTTGTGTAATATTTCCCATGCTAATGGGTTTATGCATAATAAGACTCTTTAGCCCAGAAACCCGCTAGCAACCCCACTTCCCTTTTGTGCTTTCCACCTCCCTTCCTGAGATGTCAGGGAGGGCATGCTCATCTCCTTTTTGGTGCTTTCACCTCTTTTCCTGAGAAGTCAGGGAGGGTATGATCACCTTCCTTTGCGGGTTTTGACCTCCCTGAGGAGTCAGGGATGGTATGACCACTTGTGTTCTAAAAATAAAAGAAAGCAGGAGATGTAATGGGCTGAAGCTTGAGTTGATGCACTGAGGTCCCAAGCATGTGAGGCTAAATAGTAATTGGATCATACTCTATTAATATATATGCTTGGAGAAAGAATGGCCCATTCTTTGTGTAAGTCCTGATGTGTTGTATAGGAAATGACGATTTTGGTGGGTGGAGGCAGAGGGGCAGAAAGAGGAGCGCAGAGAGACTACTGGCTGGCTTCTTGTCGCAGCTGCTCATATTGCTATCGCGATCCCCCTTCACCTCCGATTCTCCTTCACCTTTGATCATTCTTCACCTCTACTGAGAATAAAGATTGCAGATTTTCCCTTAACCTGAATTCCTGACTCTGGCTTATTTTAAATACGCAGTCATCACAATCTATAGAACAAGAAATGGATCTGGGAATGAAAAAAAAAAGCTAATAGAAGGGAAGCCAGAAGTAGAAGAGAAAAGAATAAAGAAAATGTGAAGTGATTGAAAAGAAGGAGGACATATAGTAGGATGTGAGGATCAGAAGCAAAACACTGATGAGGAAGGAAAGGGTGAAAGGAGAGAGAAAAGGTGAAAAACATCAATTGCTGGGAAATAGGGACTTACTAATCTTAAGTGTGAATATGAATGTGACGAGCACTCCCAGAAAAGAGAAGAAGAGAGCAGAATGGATTAAAGGCCAGAATCTTCAATATGTTTGCAACAAACAAATGTGAAACAAACATATACATACAGATTAAAGATAAACAGTAGAACAGAATATATTATTCTTCAGCTGAAGTAAAAATAAAAGCACGAGTAGTGATCGTGATCCATGACCAAGTAAAAACCAAAAATAGATACAATTTAAAGAGATAAGGAAGAAAACAAACTCTTACTGAGGAGTATCAGAGAGAAAGAGATAAAATTAATACTAATGAATAGAACCTGGACAACATTTTACAAAGTAGTAAGATTATATGATGGTCAGCTGGGATGGACTTGTTTCATTTCAACAGTGAGGTGATAGAATATAATTCTAATAGACTTTGGTCTTGGTTGTGAGTGAGTGAGTGTGTGTGTGTGTGTGTGTGTGTGTGTGTGAATTGGGATTAAGTGACTTGCTCAGGGTCAAACATCTAGGCAGTGTTCAGTGACTCAGACTGGATGTAAACTCAGGTTCCCCTGGCTCCAGGGTCAGTGCTCTATCCACTGTGACTAAACAAGATGTGGTGTATATAACAGTGAGAGAATAGTGTTGTGCTATTAGACACGATGAACTGGTTGATTTTCAAAAAACAGGGTAAAAGTTGCATAAAATAACAAAAAGTAAAATGAGTTGAACTAAGAAAATATTGTTCACAGTAACAGCGATGATTTTCTAAGAACACTTTTGAAGTCTAAGTCATTTTGTGTGTACAACTTCTAGAATCAATCACAAAGGACAGATGCAAGTATAAACAATTTACCTCCAAAGAGAGATAGAACATGGATACTTTCATTTTACACACACACACACACACACACACACACACACACACACACACTCACACACAGATAAGCAGATACACAGATACATTTTTTAGCAAAAGAGGAAGCAATGTGAAATGGAAAGTCGTGCTTATATATCGAATCCTCTCTGTTCGGCTGCATACAAGGTAAAGGTTTTTTCATTCTTTTCTATATAAGTTGAAAACAAAAACAAATTGAAATATATTCAAGCCTACTTTGGAAATGGTTAAAATGGGAATATGAAATGGTATTATACTTATAGATATCTGTGTGAATACATAGATATAAATTTACATATATATGTATATATATGCAACACAATTTCTCTGTGTGTTTAATAATATACCTATGCAGATGTGTATAAATATTATAAAGTATCATAGTGCTATAAGAAATGATAAAGAGGATTGCTACAGAGAAAACAGGGGAAACATGCATGAACCTATGATAAGTGAAACAGAACCATTTTTCCACTCAGCTGCACCTGTCAGTAATGGAGAGTACACCACATAAGTCAAGAAATGTTCCTCTGTTTAGGAGCATAAAGTAACATTGAAAATGTGTCTGACCTTTGAACTCCATGCGTCCCACACTATGACATTTGCACAAATTGTAAACTCTTGACTGAGCTGAGCTTCTGGGATAAAGTCCCCCACGTAGAGAAGATGATCATTGTAATAATCGAAGTATATATAGTTCATAATGGCATAGTGAGCCTCTGTGCGTCTGTTCTCATCCACAAACACCTGCTCACCAAGAACGTTCTCAAACTGGGTGTTCTTCAGGTAGGAGTGAAGCTGAAAATGAGGAGAAATGCTCATAAATGAGTGGTACCTGAGGGAAAGGCAATTGTACAGGAGAATTTAGGGAGTCTTGTGCTCTTATTTTCAGGTGGGATCAAATCTGAGTTTCTTCTGGGACATGGAAATGACCTTCTGACCCCCGCAGGGTTGCCTGCATCTCCTAGGTTTATAGTTTCAGTTTCCCACTCAAGTCCTCATTGTTTCTCACCCCCTTTATTTAATGTATTGCCAAGGTCTGCTTGCAGCATCTCTCTAATATGTTCCCCTCCTGTTCTCTGCTCCTGGAACATCCTCATGACTTCACACCCAGATTACTGCAATAGCCTCCTGGTGGGTGCCTCTGCCTTAAACCTCTCCTGTTCTGCCCTCCCTCCTGCCTTGGAAGGGACTGTTCTGAAGTGCAGGCCTGACCGTGGCTCTCCCATCCTCGATAATCTCCAGTGGTTTTCTGCCATCTCCAGCATAAACTATGAAACCATTTGTGTGACATTCAAAGCACTTGGTGTAAATCAGGAGCTCAATACAGCAGCCACTGAATACACAGCACCTGAAGAAACAGCAGATGTGGCAGCCATTGCAGGAGTGCTTGGAACACAGATGTTAAGAGGGTTGAAGAGCATGTCAGAAGGTATTACAGGGGTCTCTTTTAAAGTACTGGGACAGGACTCAGTTGCTTTGTAAGTACCCAGATCGAGCACACCTTCCTGGCTCATAGTGTGAAAGTGAGGCAGATAACTAGCACACAACAACATTTAGCAACAGGGGAATATGGATCTCCTCACAGTTGCAGGGCAGGAAAAAGTGCTTTTGGTAGCTAGCACATTAATAAACACATTTCTCCTAAAAGCAGACAACCTTAGAAGAAGTGAAATATACAGCTCTCTTGAAGAATCTCTAAAAATAGCTGTACAAACTCTTGAAGCTTGGGCCATTGGCCCCTTTACGCTGGAAATAGGGCACTATGCTAATAAACAGGTAAAGTCAAGTAATAGCCTGGGGAAACTGGTAAAGAACAGAAAGTGGTTCTGATCATACAAAAATACTGTGATAAATAGGAAGATGAAAAATCCATACTAAGAAGAAAACAACGTCAAAACTCCTTTATCAACTAAATCTGCAACTAAAGTCACAGAAGAGTTCAAAATTTTCAAAAGGGAGGTACAGACAGAATTATGAAGAGAAATGAGAGAACTGTAAAAGAAAGCAGTAAAAGACAATAGAGGAGAAAAATGCCTTAAAAATGAGAATTGGATAAATTGAACAGAAATTATAGAGGACCAAAGAGGAGAATATCTCTTTAAAAATTAGAACTAAGAAGGTAGAACATAATAACATCTTGAAAAATAAAAGAAAAAGCCAAAAGGAAAAAGAATGGAAAACAATACATAATATTCCAATAGAAAATGCTGAACTGAAAAACAGATAGAATAGAGAGCATTTAACATTATGAGACTACATGAGTTCTACAATGAAAAAGAATATGGATTCTATTTTTCAAAAAAGTATCAAGTAAATTTCTCCTGTATTATAGAAAATGAAGGTAAAATAGATTATGAAAGAAGCCATAAATCATCTACTGAAAAAGATCCCCTGAGGAAATCACCAGGGATGTTTTAGCCCAATCCTCGATCTCCAAGGGGAAGGAGCAAATAGTGCAAGGATACAGAAAGAAGCATATTTATATGTTGGAGCTACAGTCAGGATGACAAAAGAGCCCTCACCTTCTTAATTGAAAGATCAGAGTGCTTGGAATAGGATAAATTCGCGAAAAAGGAAATTGGCTAACAACTAAGGATCGCCTACCCAGAAAACCTGAGTTCAGTCCTTCAGGAAAAAAAAAAGGGTTCTCATTGAAATAAAGGGCCTTCAAATATTTATGATAAAAAAGTCCAGAACTGAATAGGAAATATAAAAAGTAAGGTTATTTACATCTCTAAGACTCTAGGAAAGAAGTTTAATTTTAGCTTTATATGCAATTTGACAAATATTGGAAACTAACAATAAAATCATTGAGGAATATACAATCAGAATAATTTTAGAAATTGAAAAGTCTTCAATGTCTCCCATATCCCACTTCTTGCTAAAATAGATACTCAAGAAATCATCACTAACAAGGCACCACACTTTCCATGTTACCTGCCATGGATGAGGCAATACAGATTCTTCATTTCCCAAAGACCTTTTCTCGTGTCTTTTCATCACTATTTCATGGAGAGCCCAGGCCACAGCGTAAAAAGCATTGTAGATGTTGTAACTCAAGTCAGATGTTGTCATGTCCACCGGGTAAAAAGGTAAATGTTTCATGGAGGCATTTGGTAAATATAAATCTTGTTCTGGGATATCTGGTTGATCTGAGCATTTCAAAGGTGATGGCCTATGTGCTTTAAGAAGACTTTTCCTCATATTTAAAGGAGATAAAAAACTCCTGATAAAACTCTCAAACCCAGGTATTGGATGAGTCAAGTGTGAAAAGAAGAGAGAAGCATGGAAAGGGAAACCATAATGGTACAACGCTTTCAATGTAATGTCTGAATGAAATGTGGCAATCCATACCTTCTTGGTTGGGAATAAGAATCCTGGTGACTTTCCCATAATTGTAAATGAATCTGTGTCAGGATGGATGACAATAACTTTGACTTCTGAAAATAGGATCCTGAACTTGAAGGCCTCCGAGGTCTCCCTCTGTTTTCTGTCACTTAGAGGGATCTTCTCTGTGAAGGACACGCAAACTCTATTCTTTTTCATTTCCTCTCTCATTTCCCTGAGGAATTCTTCCCCTCTCATATCATCAAAGACAATCAGGCCTATCCAGTTCCATTGAAAATATAGCAATAAGCGGACAATTCCTCGGTGAAGAGAAGAGGATTTGCGGGCCATGTGATAGAAGGAAGGAAACTGGACTTTGTCAGCAAGACTAGGATCAAATGGGCCATAAGTAATCTGGATGAGGAAAATAAATATGGATGAGCAGGTGCATGCTGCTGCTGAGAGAACTAAAGTAAAATACACTTACTCAAATGGGCATATTTATTGTTAGAAAAAAGTTTTAGATTTTATTGTAAAGTTTATCATAAAGATTTATTGTAAAATTTCCCTCTGAAAGTCTCTTCATTTATCTCTTGAAATGTATTGTTTATTCTCCACGAGACTTCCAAACCCCTGCCCCCAAATTTGTTAGCCATGACCACATTCTTTGGCAAGAACATTTATCTCATTGAAAAAAAAACGATATTCATGGACTTCATTAGATGGTGATGAAAACTCAAATCATCTATGACAAATAGTGTTTCAGATCTAAGGGTCAGATATATACTCACACATGCCTGGTTGGCAAAGGAGAGTTATTCAACTTATCCTTCCATATTCTCTCTGATCAGAATCAAAGGAAAATAATCCCATATGGAAGTCTAGATCAGACTTCCTGCTATTTTATTATCTGGCAACAAAGATGCTAGATGAACTCTTTCTCATGATTCCCTCAATTAGAGAGTTCAGTCATGTTTCCACAAGGATGTCTAGTGTTAATTCCTATGCTCTTTGAGCCTGTAAGTTTTTGTTTTTACTATTCTCTAAATACATGGTCAGAACTATTTATAGTTTCAATGTTAGTGAGACACCAAAGATCCCAATTGGTTTTTCTCCAAAGGCCCTACATATAGAATCTAAAATATTGAATATTAAAGAAATTATAGCTAAATAATATTAAATTGTAGTTAAATAATCTTAGGTTCAATCAATCTTTAAAATAAGAAATGTGGATATAAATGGAGAGAAGCTTCCAGTCCTTCACCTTTTTATATATGCATATTTTCATATTCAAAACCGACCTCCATTTCTTTTAAATGAAACAATCTAAATTTTCATTGTTTCTCTTCCATGAAATCATCCCTAATTTTCTTCTTGCTTCTGAATACACAAAGCAATCACTCCTCTGACTGACCATTGACAAAGTTCACTAAGCAGCCAGCTGAAACTACAGTGCTCAGAGTGGTCTCTTTGCAGTTTGGAAAAGATGAGGTGCTTTCTGAAATGTCGTTCCTTACAGTGTATGTTTCTGCTTTCCTTCTGTGACCCTTAATAAAGTGACTTTCCTTTTTGAGAACAATGTCAGGAATGTTCTCAAACTCTTGTCCATTCGTAAATGTACTTATGGAGTTCTTAGGACAGCTGTGTGGACAGGCTTCCCAGTGCTCCCCAAAACAAGCACCTTATACATCAGTGCTCATGCTCAGTTTCCTTTTATAAATAATTCACATCTCAATAAACTCTGGACTAATAATATTATGATTATGAACAATGAAGCTCCTAGAATGAGATGTAAAAGACTGAAAATCATTCAGCTTAAAGTCAAGAACGGTAAGATCTAAGCAATTCTCTTCCACCAGTGAATTGTGTAGTGTTGAGTTAACACTTTAACTTCTCCAATCATTATTGAAGTTATCTGTATAATGGGAAAATATAACTAGTTTTGCTTTCAGATCCTTTCTTGGGTTTGAAGGTATGTGGCTTCTTGTCTTAAAATAGGGTTGATATTCCAGGAGTTATTCAATTTCCCTGAGGATGAAAACAGTGGTTTGTTCAGTCATTAGAGAGTTAAACTGTTCTAAGGAGACCTAGATTAATTAGTATCACAGTCAATCACTAGTTGCATGATAACAATTTAAGTTTTCTCAGTCACAGTGGTCTCCATTGTAAAGGGGAGTTAGAATATCTTCATTATGAGTTTATTGTGTAGATCAAAAGAAATGCATATGTAAAACAATTTTTTTCAATTTTTAAAGGTACACAGAGATGCATTTTTTTTTTTTTTTACTGCTGCTGCTCCTGCTACTTCTACCACCAATCCTACTGCTATGACTACTGGGTAGTACAGAAGAACAAGAGAATCTATTAGGTTCTATCTCATTCACCTGGGGTAAATGGTAGAGGTCAAACAGGGTCCCCATCTGAACAGAGAGAGCTGACGAGGCTCCTCCAATGACAGCCACGACCTTTCCTCGCTCTCTGCAGTTGTAATTAGGGATGATCTGGCGTGTTCCAGACAGCCACCACAGGTAGCTCTCCAAGGTCCTTTCTTCAGTGGAATAGCAGTTGTACCCACGGTATCCCAGGGAAATGTTGGGCAACAGTTTGGGATTCCTGTTAATCTCAAGTAGACTGAAGGTAGGCATGAAGATTTGCTGGTAATTTTTTTTAACATTTCTGGTGAATTAATGGTAAATGTTACAGAACATTAAAACAACCTTGACATAGAATTTATTTCAGAAGAGGGACTTTCCCAACCTTTAGCCAAAACTAAGCACTGCAATAGCTGTTTATCTCCTTGCATTTGAATTCACACTAGCCTCTATCCATGCACATTGTTCCACTATTCTTTTCTTTTTGTAATTTCTGAAAGTTGAGGACTATTGGCTTTCTGTCCTCAGGTAACTCTGCTTGCTTGAGCCATTCACGCATTCCACAAGAAGACATGGATAGTTGTTGACTCTAGAAGCCTTAGAGTATAATGGAAGGAAGAAATAAGGTGCTGTGACATTATACTCACTTATATTCAATTTGCATCAAATTATCATCAGTGCTGACAATATAGAAGCCTTGCCTCCTGCATGGGGTGCAGGTCTCAAGGTAAAAATCAAATAATTCATAAAACTTAAAAGGGCGTTTGATTTAGAACAGGATTGTTATTTAATGTTTCAAAGTGGTTGGTGAACTTTCTCCCTCTAGGTCAAACTTCCCACTTTTCCTAGATGGTGAACAACAAATAGAATAAAAAGCAGCATACTAAAGGATTATTAAAAGGATAACCAGTAATTCATACCATTTAATGGCCTTGTTTCTTAGACACAATATACGCAATTGTTATAAAATATTTATAAATTATAAATATTAATTCTTAGAGAATTTTTATTTGTAACTACAAAGAAAAGTATAAATAAAAATGAATCCAGAGGGATTCAATAATGACACAAGGCTACAACAGGGTTGGGAAAAGAATTCTTATCTGCCAGAGAACCATTCAGTGAAACTCACGGTCTGTCTTCAACAAGCAGAGGGCAGAGTAAATAGCTGATCAGCTGCTTCTCTGATGTAACAGAGGAAAATGATCCAGAAATCAGTGGAGGAGTCTGAATTTTGTTGCTACAGTGCAGACTTACAAAAGGTTATATATGCACGTGGCATGGCTATATATGAGATCCTGCCATGTAAAGAAGTGTTTTGCAAAGAGTGTTGATCGTGACAATGCATAAAACTAAGACCTAGGCAACAGCAGGAAGGTCAGGATGCCTTGTTAAAGTCGCAGAAAGTTACACACACGCACCTGTCCCTGGTTCATGCAGTTAAGGAAGAGTTAGCCTGAGAAATTAAAAGCAGCCCCTCTCACACCTGGAGAAAACAGAATTCTCCAGACATACTGAGAGGGAACAGGCATTTCCTAAAGCCATTTGCAAGTCTGAGTTCTTGCTAGCGCTCCATCCTGCACAATTCTGTCTTTCCCAAATAAAGTCAAATTTCCCAGCCCTCAGTTTCAGGCTCCATCAGTCCCAAAGTACTCAGTACCTTTGAGATTCCCTAAGCTGGGACACGCTGATTTTCGTGACAACATTACCTTGTTCAAAAAAAAGAGAAAATAATGATAAATTCACCTACCCACAGGAAGGAGTAAACATAAGATCGTATTTCCCGCTCATAAATGAGGTGGGGGGAGTAGAATTGTCCCCAATCCTAAATTTCCTGAAGAAGGGGTCCCATGGCTTCCTCACAAGGGCTGCTCTCTTGTTGGCAGATAGGCAAAGCTGGGGAGGAGACACAGCTTCCCTTTCTGGGAACGGGCCAGATTTCCCCTTGCTCAGGTTCTGCACACTCAGCATTGACTCTGTCCTAGGGTAGAAAGGCAGCAGGGGCCAAGCACTTCTGCTGCCTCGGGCCATTAACCCTTCACTATTTACATGAAGTCAGGATGGCCGGAAGGGAGGGAGACAAGAGACTGAGCCTGGTAGGGAGGGAGAAGCCTGGGCACGGCCTGTTTGATGGGGAATGGGAAGGGAAAGGAGGGGAGAGGGGTTTTCTTTCTTCAACTCTGACATTAAGGAGACAGAATGAAAGCTGCCAAGAAAATACAGACAGTAAGAGACAGGGAGAGGGGGGAGCGGCCCGACTCAGACTGAGCAATGAGGACTTTTCCTGCATCCTCCCAGTGAAAATGAGCACAGGCAGACAGAGAGACACTTACTCAAAATCCCTACAAGCCTCTTTAGGAGGACTCTGAAACCGCGCTGCTCCTGTTATCTTGCTCACTTCAACTGAGTATAGGGGGAGAAAGAAGCCAATCTCCACATCTCCAGGGATGTTATGAATCGGTTGAATGTCTTCATAGCAAAACTGCCCAGAGACTGGAAGCTGCAGCAACAGACACAGCAAGGGAAGGAACCAGGTGAGAAATGCTTCTCACAATGCAGGGCCACATCCCCCTGACCAGTAACCAGAGCTTTAACGCTGAGGAAGTGGAGCGACTGCTCATGCTACAGCCGAGTCAGCTGCTTGAGTCAGGGACTGAGGAGGGACTTTTCCCCACCAGCCACGACCCGTCTCTCTACAGCAGCCCGGGCTCTGATCTCCAGGTCACAGTGGAGGAAACAGAGGGACATCAGCCAGGTCCATGTGCAAGACAAGGACAATGGTGCGAGATGAGTGACCGTTATATACTTTCTCTCTGTCTCCCGGTACATTTATTTTTAGATAATGATGGGCTCCATTCCTCTTATTCCATTTTCCGCAGAGAAGTCTCAGTCTCAGAAGAATTCCGGGGACCAGACTGCCTGCGGCATCTCCAGCTGAGTCCCTGCGTCCAGGGGAAATCCTAAGTGCGAAATTATATTTTGACCTCACTTTCCCTTGTTCCACATCAGACTAAATCCCAGACGTGCCTTTTGTAGGAAAATAATTTTGTGACCTGAATTCAATCAATCACCTGTGATGAAGAAACCTCCTGAAATATTCTATTATAGGTCACAAGATTTGTTAAATCCACCAGATGAGAATTTCCATGAAAAACTGTAAAATTGTAGCCTTGCTGCTCATCCAGTTCCCTGCACCAGGGTCCGTGTGAGCCAGGTCTCCTGCTAAGGGCCCAGTTTCAACCATTTTGAAGAATCATTAAAGAAAGTCCAGTGCTCACAGTTTTCCTCTGCTGGTGGGTCTCACTCTTTATGGAGGATTATCACATCCATCAGTTAGAGATGAAAGGAACCTCAGAGGTTCCTCAATCCAGGATTTTGATGACAGATTTCCACTCTCCAACCACTAGAACAGAGACACCTGCAGGCCCATCTTCCCCACCTGAGAAGGTTAAAATCATAGGATCTACAGATACACTTTGCACTCTGGGCGATGGGAGCAATGACTTCTGAAGTCCCAGGAACATTTGGAGGAAATCTTTCCTGAAATCTCTACTTTACAGATGAGAAATGACTCCCAGGAGATTAGAATGACTTTTCTGCCTTTATACAATATGGAGCAGAGCAATCCTGAGATTTTACCCAGAAGCTAATGCCTTTCCTACTCCCAACCACTGCCCTTAGATACGTTCCCAGGCAGAGTTCATGCAGTCAGAAACCTTTTGGACAAGAGCTTATGGCTCCCCACTTCAGTCCTCCAGCCTGAGGGAGAACACACCTGAGTGGCTGAGGTGGGGCCCTTTGCTCTGTGATTCCAGTTCAAGAGATCGCTTTAATCCTGGGGGAAGGGATGCTGCTGCTCCTGGCAGTGAAAACCTGTCAGAGCTGTGGGAGAAAAATGAACAGAATCAAACATGAAATACTTTGGTATATCTGCCTTTGCCTACTGGATCCCAGGCCATCTTCCCACCCTGATTATCTACAAGAAGGCAAAGGATCCTATAGCCAGACCTGGCAGGGACCTCAGAGACCTTGGTATGTTGGTTTGGTCCCTTCCTTCTCTGGATCTAGGAAATGGGCCCGTCAAGGTTCAGGCATTTTAGTCAGGTCTAATCTTCAGTGACCCCATGTTGAGGTTTTCCTAGAGGGCTTTGCAGCTCCCCCTGCACCTCCTTTGATTGATGAAGTAACTGAAGCAAATAAGGTGAAGGACTTGCCTTGGGTCACAAAGTGATTCCAGTAAGTGCCTGAGGCCAGATTTGAACTTGCCTCCTGTCCCCTGACTGTCCCTGTCCAATCTGAGACCCTTCCCATGGAAGATCCACTTTTGGCTCTTCGGGGAACTTGCCCCTCACATGGGGAGGTCAGGGTCCTCTCAGGGGCTCATTCTTCCCACTTTGGAATAAATCTCAGGGAAAAATAATGTTAAAACAAAGCTTCATTATGAAGTAGGGTCTCCCCAAAGTGCTCCTGAGAGAGGATACTGGGGAATGAGGGGGGCTTCATTTAACACACACACAGACACACACACATTTTGTGAATAAAGAAGCTATGGCAGAGACCAGTGGTTTTGAAGGACTTTGTTTCCAGGTGGATTATTCTGGGATCCTGCTGGGAGCCCTTTGGGCAAGGAGACTTCAGGCAGCCCTCCCCCTCTGGCAGGGAACTCCTGGAACTGCCCAGGACTTTGTTCCCTTTCACTCTGACCCTCCTCAGGCCCCCCTTTTAGCTGGGGATGTTGGGATGAATTTCTGGGAAAGACGAGGTGGGACTGAACCTCCGGGTTCTGAGGGGACCATTGCGGCCCATCCAGAACAGTGAGGAGACCTCGGCCATTCTGGCTATAAAGGGGAGCACACGACGCCCAGGGGGACGGGCAGCAGGGCAGCTGTTCCTTTCCTTCCCCACAGAGAAGGCCCAGCGGGCAAGGGCTCAGAACCAGGCATCTGGGGTGCGTCTCATCAGGGCCCATCCTCCTCCCTGGCAGGGAACGACTTTCCGGGCGCTGCCTCCCCCGTGATCCCAGCTCCTAAAACAGAAGGAAACCGGGACTCCGAGGGCTCAGCGCTGCCCGTATCCGGACGCCAGATCCCGCCATCAATGGGAATAATGTGCAAGGACAGGCCACGTTGCCCCTGCTTTGCCAGGGCTCCCTAAGCCCCTTTTCATGGCCTTGAGGCTGAATCCCCTCCCTGGGCCTCTTTGCCGTTAGAACCCGGGACCAGGAGCTCTCAGAGCTCTGCTGTGGCCTTTGGCTCCCACACTGAGCCCCCAGAGGGAGTTCTCAGCACAGGCTCCTTTGATCACCATCATTTACCCCCGGGGGGGTCCCAGCTGATCCCTGTGACTGGCTGAGATCCCTGACCTCCCTGGGCCTCTTCTGGAGCAGGAGGGGTCAGACTCAGGCCCTCTGAGGGCTCCTGGCTCCAGGTCCAGGATCTGGTGCAGCCTCAGGCAGAACAGGGGGGGCTGTGGGAGGGGCCCAGGGCTCTCCATGGTCCTGCCCAAGTCTGTTGTTCTCTGACCCCTGAGCTGGGAAGGGAGAGAGCCAAGCTAAGGGGGGAGGCAAGGGCTGAGTCAGGAGCTCCAGGGACACCTGGCCTGGAAGGGGCAGCTCAGTGGGACAGAACATGGAGCTCAGGCCTGGAGCCAGGGAGACCCGAGTCCCACTGCAGCCTTAGGCACCTGCTCCCTGTGGGAGCCTGGGAAACCCCTCTGATTGCCTCAGTTTGCCCTGATGTAAAATGGGGTAATAATAGCACCTAACTCCTGGGGGCGCAGTGAGGTCAAATGAGGCACTTGTGCAGCCCTTAGCCCAGGGCCTGGCTCACAGGATGTGCTGCATAAACAGTCGTTATTAGTATTAGTAGTAAATGAGTTAATATCTGTCAATGGCTCAGCACGGGACCTGGCACATAGTGGGCACTTTATACACGGCAGTTACTATTGCAGCGCGGGAGAGCAGGCCCGAGGCGCCAGGACATTCCCCCACACTCGCGTTTCCAAGGGTCCGGGGACTCCCTGGGACGTGGGTTCGTTCTAGCCGCTCCCCAGCCCTGGAGGCCTCCTCAGGCTGGGACATTCCTTCTGTGTATCCCCCAAAGCTGGAGAGGCCTTCGATCCCCCCTCACGCATTTATTAGACACCGAGTAAGAGTGACAGCCCTCCCCCTCTGGGTTACATTCCCCTGGGGGAGATGGAACATGCACAGAACTGAAGGAAGGAGGGGCAGCGTGTGGGGCAGTGGTGAGAGCCCCGGCCCTGGGGTCTGGAAACATCTTCTAAGATCAAATCCGGCCTCAGACATTTCCTGTCTGTGTGACCTTGGCCAAGTCACTGTTTGCCTCAGTTCCTCGTGTATAAGATGAGCTGGAGAAGGATATGACAAAGTACCCCAGGATTACTGCCAAGAAGATCAGAAAAGGTGTCAGAAAGTGTGGGATGTGATTGAAAAATGGCGGAACAAGAAAATGAAAATAAAGCCAAAGGAGAATTGAAGTACAAAGGGAAGGGGAATGGAAGAAGCATTAATTAAGTCCCACAAAAAATGTGCATAAGAATATATGTCCACATGCATTTATACAAGTACGTACACATACAGGGACACGTATATACACACAGGGAACTTTCCTCACCTTAAAGGGCCAAAAAATGCCATTTATTGCTGTTGTTGTGGTTGGAAATCATTCCCATCATCCCCCTCATCAAAGGGAGAAGAGGCTTCTGCGCTGGAGCAGCCAGGAGGGGGAGAACATGGTGGTCCCACAGGACCTAGGGTTCAGGCAATGCCTGGGGATCCCTTTGGCTGCAGCTGAGAAGGGAAGGAATGCCTAGCAAATGAAGCTAGGAAGGCCCCAAAAGTGGGGGCGAGGGAGCCATGACGGCCTTCCTTTAGTTCCAGGATAAATATTCCACTGAAGGCCCAAGGCATTTTTGGGGTGTTCCTACATCCCCCCTTGCTTCATGTCCCTGAGGGTGAATCCCACTTCCTTTGCCAACGAGAGGCCTTCCCTGACCCTGGGCTCCACAGGGAGGGGGCCTGGCCTGTTCTCTGCACAATGAATTAGGACAAGTGAGATCCAAATGTTGAGTCATCTTTGGATCATCTGGGAGGGACCCTGGGTCTCAGTTTCCCTGGCTATGACATGATGTACTTGCACGTACTGCATGTACCATCTCCTTGGTCCCTTCTGGCTCTCCATGGAGGCCTTTACTATCCCTCTTCTTCCTCCTATTTCCCTGCTCCCTCTTTTTTCTGGGATGGTTTCATACCAAGAGCACTGGATAATCTTGGTTCCCGTGTGACTTTGACAAGCACCTTCCCTGCTCTGAGCCTCAGCTCTCTTGGAGCCCACCTGGCCCTCCACATCTCCCCTTTTTCTCTTCACTTGCTCCTTTGCCTTCTTCCCCTCTCTCCAAACGGGTCTAGTTGAATCCCTCAGGATGTTGGCCCATCCAGGCCATGAGAGATGCCTTCCAGCCCAGACAGGGCACAGACAGGCCCTCAGTTTACCGTTAAGGACTCTGGGGTAGGGGAGAGGTGACGTGGTCTAGACTTGGTTTACTCAAATGAAATGAGGTCTAGTGGCAGGTTCAGGGTACAGGGAGTCACATGGAGCTGCTCTGCAACCTCCTTAGCAAGCTTTCCTGTCATAAAGGAACAAGATTCAAATGCCGCCTGGGTGAGAATTGGCATCAACACGCTTCTTTTGCCCTTAGTATATTGAAAGATTTAAAAAAAAATCTTCTCAATAAGAAGCTATATCACCGCACATGAGCATGTTATTAGATAATTTGGCTTATGAAATATTAACACCTATTCATCACAAAAGCAGAGCAAAAACTTTCTAGAACTGGGACAAACTTTACCATGGATGTCTGAATTCAGGGAATTATGCCAAGTCCAGCAACAAAGGAATAGGATGCCAGGTGCTCAAGTGCAACTTACTGTTGATCAATTAGCAGGAACAAGTGATTATGCTGATATTTTGAGAGAAATTCACTACTCAATAGGTGCTTAGGAACAAACAGCAGCTGCAGCTTCAAGAGCATGGAGCAGTATCCCTGGTTGGTAAGACAAAGAGGAAAAATTTACTAAAATAACTCAAGGTCCAACTGAGTAGCTTGCAGATTTTATAGGGAGATTACAAGAACTGTAGGTGAGATGGCTGCTAATGAATTATTAATCAGGCAAGTGGCAAAAGAGAAGGCGAATGAAGATTGCAGAAACATTATTTTGTCTCCATCAAGATGCATCTCTTGGTAAAATAATTAGGTGTTGTGCACAAGTAGGCACTCATGTATTTTATGCTAAAACTAAGATGGAAGCATTTCAGGATTTTGCAGTACAGGAATCAAAGGGGAACAACTCAGGAGAAAGAAAGTGTTTTCATTGTGGAAAATCAGGATATGTAAAGCCTCAGAGCTGACAGAAAGGAAATAAGAGAGAAAAGGAGAATAGACCAAAATGTCCAAAATGTGGAAAAGGGTTTCATTGGGCATCAGAATGTAAATTTGGGGAGAAATCTTCAGGAAATGGGTCTCAGGGCCCATTCTGCAGGGAACCCTTTCAATTCCCAAGGACAAGCTACAGTGGAACGGGGAAATAGAGATATCAAAACATTACTTCCAAAACAGAAGAAAGGGGTAGCTACAGGCACCCTAGGGGCTCACTAAGTATAATTCTTTGAGGAAGACACGATTTGGGGTCAGAATGGCTCGTCACCCGGAGATTGGTTGTTATGCCCCCAGACTGGATGAGAAAGAAATAACTCCCAGACCTCTTCCATGTGATGATCACTTAGTCATGTGGAAGGAGCCAAAGACAGGGCAGTGGGAGTGCCGCCCGAAGGAACAGCTGGGGCGGAGGGTTTGCTGTATTTGCCCACATGTAGCAAGCCCTCGCGGCGGCCAAGCAGATGTCTCCGCCTTATCCCGCAGGAGAAGCCAGAAAACGAGGCGTCCGGCAAAAAGGAGACGAGGAAACCGGTGAGGGAAGAGCTCCCAGGTCGGGCTTCTGGCTTTTTGCGTGTGGAAAGGGGCTGCTCTGGGAGCGCAAACATCCCCTTTGCCAGTCCACCTTTCAGACCGATGCCAGTACGACCCGTCTTTGTCATTGCCTCTGCATCGGCCGGGTGACAACGGAATCCCCCAAATAAATTGGGACGAGCGGCGGCGAATTCCGGTCCTCGGGGCTGCTGGGCGAGTCGGATCCGCCCCCAGTGAGGAATGGACCGCACAGTGTCAGGGCGCACGTGCGCGGGCAGATCCATCTCCTCCTGCGGGGATCGCTCCCCCGGTGCAGGCGCAGCCGGTAGGAGACACTTTGCATGACGTCCTTCGTTTCCGGGCCGGGATGCGTTGTTACAATGTGGCGTTCGAGGCGCCGCAGCGCTCTGGCAGGATGCTGACGGACCTGGAGGGAACGGCACAGAAGGACCGCCCACATTTGTGAGTGACAGTTTTTCTACTTTTCCATCTCCAAACTGGACACGCTTTTTGTGCGGCAATTGAACAATATCTATGGTTACTTTCCAGACTGTATTGGCACTTTGCAGCCACTAGGCGTCGCTATCGGCCTCCGAATCCCTCTATGTGACTGCAAGGTGACAGGTAGGAGAATTTTAATGGAAGCCGCTCCGCCAGAACCTCCCCCGGGCAAGTTCCTCTCCCCTGAATAACACAGACGAGCTTCCTTTTCTGTTACCACGTTGTAGCATCTGCCGAGCGGAGCCAGGAGTAAGTGCAGCCTTAGACACCACAAAGCGCGGCTCGGCGCGTGCTCCAAAAGGTATTTGTTTCTTTGTGGAAGATCAACAGAACCTGTGACTGTATATGGGGCTCGGGCCAACAACACCCGGCGGGACGGGATCACCGCGCTCAGTGCTTCCCGAGGTCTAAGCCCGGCATCAACTCTGGGCAATGTACCTCGGGTGGGATCCACCCGGGTGCGCAAATAACAACTCTTCACCGTCCCCGCAGCGCGATACCCGCCGTATAACAAGGAGATCCTGGGGTCGTTTCTTAGGGGGGTCAGAGAAACTCCTGCGCTCCTTCTGCCTTGGGCAGGATAGAGAGATCACGAGATCGCTATGTTAACGAATGTTACCTAACAGTATAACGGCCAGTGAAGTAATTGCTAGTGAAACCGCTGCAGGTCTCCGGGATTTACGGGAATCATGGAATTCCCGGCCCGTGAGGCCATAGATAACAACCGCGCTGGGTTATCTGTTAGCGGCCAAAAGTGGTGTATCCGTGGTTGGGACTTCATCTTGCTGTGTATAGAAATCACAACAGGTACTTACAAATGTGCATCTTCTCCACCAGGCAGCCCAATGGGTGGAAGACACAAGGCCACAATTATTTCCTGCACTGTCATTATGGGATACGTGGAAATCATTTATCCTTTCCTGCTTGTTCTTTGTACTTGTATTATTGGTTCTTATCCGCATAATTCCTACTTTAAAAGTCTACCGCTTCCTTGACCTTGGTACTGAGGTATATTTGCTTCAATTATAAGAAAACAAAGGGGCAGATGTTTATGGTCCGAACATTAAAGGACATAAAAACTTATTAAGATCCTTTGCTTTGGAGAACTTTGTTAATCAATTCTGGCCGGGCTTCTGCATCTCCCCTGCAGGGGGCAGGCCTTCTGGGAAGTCAGGAGATGTGTCTGTCCTTGCTGATTTCTAGTACCAAGAATCTCTGGAGGAAGACAAGGTTACTGAGTTCTAAGAAACGTGTTTCGAGGAGATCTGCCACACATTCTAATATTAGAGAAATTGACTGTAATTTATAAGAAATTAAGTCATTCTCCAGTTGATGAAAGGACAAATGATATGAAGAGACAATTTTCAGATGAAGAAATTGAAACTATTTCTAGTCACGTGAGAAGGTGCTCCAAATCATTATTGATCAGAGAAATGCAAATTAAGACAACTCTGACATACCACTACACACCTCTCAGATTGGCTAAGATGACAGGAAAAGATAATGCCGAATGTTGGAGCGGATGTGGGAAAACAGGGACACTGATACATTGTTGGTGGAATTGTGAATACATCCAGCCATTCTGGAGAACAAGCTGGAACTATGCTCAAAAAGTTATCAAACTGTGCATACCCTTTGATCCAGCAGTATTCCTACTGGGCTTATACCTCAAAGAGATCTTAAAGGAGGCAAAGGGACCCACATGTGCAAGAATGTTTGTGGCAGCCCGTTTTGTAGTGGCCAGAAACCGGAAACTGAGTGGATGCCCATCAATTGGAGAATGGTTGAATAAATTGTGGTATATGAATGTTATGGAATATTATTGTTCTGTAAGAAATGAACAACAGGATGATTTCAGAAAGGCCTGGAGAGACTTACATGGAGTGATGCTGAATGAAATGAGCGGGATCAGGAGATCATTATATACTTCAACAACAGTACTATAAGATGATCAGTTCTGATGGACGTGGCCATCTCCAGCAATGAGATGAACCAAATCCAATAGAGCAGTAATGAACTGAACCAGATACACCCAGGGAAAGAACTCTGGGAGATGACTATGAACCATTACATAGAATTCCCAATCCTTCTATTTTTGTCCACCTGCATTTTTGATTTCCATCACAGGCTAATAGTACACTATTTCAAACTCTGATTCTTTTTGTACAGGAAAATAACTGTTTGGACATGTATACTTATATTGTATTTAATTTATACTTTAACAAATTTAACATGTATTGGTCAACCTGCCATCTGGGGGAGGAGGTGGGAGGAAGGACAGGAAAAATTGGAACAAAAGATTTGGCAATTGTCAATGCTGTAACATTACCCATGCATATAACTTGTAAATGAAAAGCTATAATAATAATAATAATAAAAAGAAAGAACCAGGAGTATGATTTCAGAAAGGCCTGGAGAGAGTTACATGAATAATGGTAAGTGAAATGAGCAGAACCAGGAGATCAGTATGCATGGCAACAAGACTGGTTTTCTTCAACAATGAAAGGATTCAAAACAGTTCCATTTGCTCAGTGATGAAGAGAGCCATTTACACCCAGAGAGAGGATTGTGGGAACAGAGTGGAACACAACATAGCATCCTTACTCTCTATTGTAATTTGTTTGAATTTTGTTTTATTCCTCAGTTTTTTTTTCCTTCCCTTCTTGATATGATTTTTCTTGTGCAGCAAGTGAAGTACAATATATTGTGCAGTAGTATAAATATGTAAAGCTATATTGGATTTAACATGTATTTCAACATGTGTAACATGTATTGGAATACTGGCAAGCTAGACGAGGGGGTGGAGGAAGGTGGGGAAAATTTGGAACAAAAGGTTTTGCAAGGGTGAATGTTGAAAATTAACATTGCATATTTTTGTAAACAAATAAATGAAAATTTTTTAAAAAGAAAAAGAAAAGAGCTGCTATAAAGATTTTTAAACATATAATTTAATTTCCATTTTTTCCCCTTAATTCCTTTAATATTGTTATCCACCCTTTCCACTTTACCTGATGAGGACAGATGCCATGGGGTGTGTAAATCCCATGATATTTCTAGAGTTCGGGCCACAGATGGAGGAGCTTAGCTATGAACCGGGTGCCTTGGTCCGAAGGTACCTGCTTAACCAGCACATGACCTGGAGTGATATGCTCAGGGAGGACTTTATTGACTACTGAGGCAGTTTCCCGGGCAAGGGGGAGGCCTCCTCCCATGAGGCAGATGGTCCGCTACAACCCACAGGAATTTGAGACGCCCCACAGATGGCAGTTTGGTAAAGTCCACCTGAATGCTTTGTAAGGGCCCGATACTAGGGACCTTCCTTCTTTCTGGACTTTTCATTGGGCCGCCCTATTCATCCTCTGACAACAGGACACCTGCTGGCCAGTTGCCTGCTATCGTGTACAAGCCAGTGCCATAAACTTGGTCAGCACCGTGTCATACAGGCCTCTGACATCCCAGTGACTGACCCGATGTAAATGTGGGAGCACATGCCTCATACCCACTGTGCTCAGTACCTCTCTGCCATCAGGGAGGACCCAGGGCCCCTCTTTATCCTCCTGAGCGCCAAGGTTTTGCATTTCTTGCTTCTCTTCTGGGGTAAGGGAAGGCAGAAGCTTTGGAGGTGGAAATGCCAGAATTATCACCAACATCTCCTCTGGACTCAAAGAGTTTTCCTTCTATTTCTGACTATAAAAGTGGCCTAGAATCAGTTATCGATTGCATCCCGAATACCTCTTTTCCTGTACTCTCAGAACCTTTTAATATTTTCTTTCTATTCTTTTGTAAGATATTAACAGTAACTGTGCTATCCTCTCCTGTTTTTTTTTTCCAAAATATTTCAACTAGAAAATATAGGAACTGGAAAAACTCCTGGCCCTGTTTTTCTAAAATATTCCCTCATTGATTTTCCCTCTGTCTTCCATTTCTTCCCATGGATTCTTTCTTCTTGTGAAAACCCAAACCAGCATTTTTCTATAAACTCTAAAAATTCCTGTAACTGTCCTGTAGTCATTTCCAATTCTCTTTCCTTTACTCGTTTCTTTAAGACTTTCAGATAACATTCTTAGTCCCTGTCACCTGATGGCTTTTGCCCCATTCTGATTCAATATGTGCACTATATAGATATCAGTGGTACAAAACTCAAATTTACTTATAACTAATACTTGCCTTAGCTTGGAGCTAAAATAATTTCCCCTCTTACCTTAATCCCTGAGCTCACCAAGAGGTCACTCTCCTCCACAATGGCATTCAGGTCCCTGTCTAGTTGCGTGCCAGTGCGGATGCTGTTCCCGCTCCCCCAAATAGGATGAGAGTGGAAAGGAAAGTACGGGAGCCAGTCAGGTACCATCTATGCATTCCATTTATTGATCTGAGAGCCAGGGTCTATATTTTCTCTAAACTAATATTGCAATAATAATAGCATCTTCAGGTTACTTACTGCATGTTTCAAGATTACAGATATACATCCTGCCCTTCCTTGCAGCTTGACATGAACATTAAACAGTGATTAGCAGTCAGTCTGCCAAATGTAACAATCATAACTTGTAGCACTTGGTGATAACAGTTTACTTACTGTAACAGAGTCCTAAATTGTGTCCTTCATAATGGCCTTATTCCCATTACATTCTTCAAGCTGGTTATTCCCACAAATATCCCCCAGACATTCTATTCTAATTATTGTTCTACAACAAACGACCAGCAGGACGATTTCAGAGAGGCCTGGAGAGACTTACATGAACTGATGCTGAGGGAAAAGAGCAGAACAAGGGTATATGATGATCACTTCAGGAGGACGTGGCTCTCTTCAACAATGAGATGCTTCAGACCAGATCCAATGGTTTAGTGATAAAGAGAGCCATCTACAACCAGAGAGAGGCTTGTGGGAACCGAGTGTGCTTCACAACAGAACATTTCACTATTTTGTTCTTTGCTTGCATTTTATTTTGTCTATATTTTTTCTGGTTTTATTTGATTTTTCTTGCACAGTTAAATAATTGTATAAATATGTATGAACATATTGAATTTGATCTATATTTCTACCAAGTTTAACATATACTGGACTACTTGCATCTCAGGGAGGTGGTAAGGCAAGGGGGAAAACTGGAACACAAGGTTTTTCAAAGGTCAGTGTTGAAGAATTGCCCATACACATATTTTTAAAAGTAATGAGCTTGAATAAAGAAAAAAGAAAGAAAGAAAGAAAGAAAAAGAAATGCTATTCTATGCTCCCAAACCATCTTGAACAAAGAGCTCAGAAGGCCGACTAAAGAATGAACTCACTTCGGATTTCACAGCAAATGCTCAAAATTCCTTTAAAATGATGGCAAATATATTTTAGCTGTTATTACTGAGGAAAAAAATGATGGACTGGAACATTTTTCTAACCTAAGACAACTTGCCATGAGGAAAGGGCTATTGTGAGGTAGGAGCTCAGGAGTGTTATAGATCAAGCCAGCAAAGTCCCAGCCCTGGATTGATGCCAGCAAACAAGGAGCCATAACTCTGAATCTGCTGCTGTCTTGGCAAAAATATAAGATATAATTTGTCAAATGGAAGCTAATGTCTTTATGAGAAATCCAGACACCATCAATCAAGATGTAAATAATGAAAAAGTAGAAAACAATGTGATATTTCTCACCGAAAAAATAATGATCCAGCAGAGATCATTTTAATATTATGGGACTTCCTAGACATCTTCTGGTAAGATATTATCGATGAAAACTCTTGGTATTCTAGCAGGTAATAGAGAAATGGAATGAACACACTAATCACTGTCTGAAGAATTCAAAAAGGAAACATCCAGAAATAGGGCTGTCAAATTCCAGAACTTTTAGGTAAACAGGAAAATATTGCAAATATTTCCAAAGAAAGAATTCAAATATAGTGAGAACACAGTCAGGATACACAAGATTTTGTCATGTTTTCTTTAAAGTATCAGAGTATTTGGAATATAAATTTCTTCACAGGAAAGAGCTAGGATTGTAACCAGGAATCACTTGCCCAGTAAAACTGATGATAAACATTTAGGAAAAGGTGGGAGCTCAGAGAAAGAGAGGAATTCCAAGTATTTGTTGTGAAAAGACCAGATCTGAAGAGAAAATCTGACTTTCAAATACAGAACTAGGGAGAAGCACAAGTAGTTAATTGTGAATGGAAATCATAAGGAAATTAACCTGTTTTATCTGTTTACATTCTTACATGAGAGGATGATCTTTGTATTTCATGAGAGATTTCCTATTATTAGGGAAGTTAGAAGGAGTATATACAGAGTGCATAGGTGTGAATTGAATATGAATATGAAAGAATACTTGATGAAAGAAATTACATTAAATTAAAGGGTTGCTGGAATGTAATGTGAGAAAGGGAAAGGGAGGAGGATGGCATAAATTATCTTATATTTAAAAAGCAACATAAAGTATTTAGTAGAGGGGAAGGAAGGAGGGAATGGAGAGAGAGTGAATAGTACACTTATTCGAATTGGCTGTTAAGAGGAAATAATACACATTCAACATATAGAAATCTATATTATTTTGCAAGGTAGTACGAGGGTAAAGGAATAAGAGCAGGGGCTAGAGTTGATAGATTATTGATCTGCTCTTACAAGAAGATGTTTTAGGCCACAACCTGAAACAAGGTACTAAGTAGAACTAATTGATACAATGCTTGTGTTTGCACCTTTACTCATTGGAGTTCACATGTTTGGGAAATTTCAGGGTTTAGTATGAGATATCTGAATTCACACCTCCCTTGAAGCTCTTAGGGCCAGAGAGCACTATGGGAGAAAACCCATAATCCCATTCTCTCAGGAAGAGTCATATATAAGCCAGTGAAGAGTGTTTCATTCAAATATTTTCCACTTGGCTAGCTGGTAGCGGAAGAAGAGTTTTGAGAGAAAGAAGCTACGAGTTGAGAGTTGAGCGGAGACTGAGAAGGCTCTCTGTGGTGGCTGGGCTCCTGCACTTCCCCCACTGAGACCAAGCTGGTCTGAAAGACCCGCCAGAAAGCTAGCCGAGCCCCAAGTGAAGGAGACAAGAGATTCATTCCATCTTTGACCACTATCCTGTTGGCTCTTCTACCTCCTGCACTCCTCCACTAAGACCAAAGCTGGTCTCAAGATCCTCCAGAAAGCTAGCCCAGACATTACATTTTGGTGCCCAACGTGGGGCTGATTCCAGTGGAAAAGCCTCTGATTCTTATGCAGTGGAAAAGACTCTTCAACCCAGATATTAAAGTGAGTGCAACAAAGAAATTTTGTTAAAAGAGTTAAAGTAGAATTTCATCTAAGATGGGACAGATGTTTAGAAAACAGCCTTTTGTTTCTGTTCAAGGAAAATGTTTCGAGAGCATTCAAGGAAACTGTTCAGAGACCATTGCTAGACTTATAAAAAATCAAGGTTTAATTATAAGCTGGGAGCATGTCGTTGATCTTTTAAAAACTGTACAACACACCTCTCCTTGGTTCTCTACAGAAAAAGATTTGGATCCAAATGAGTGGAAGTTAGTGGGAGAACAGCTAGGTGAATTCTACAATTCTCATCCAAACTCAGTTTCTAAAAATATACTTTATACATACAATTTAATACAATTGGCTATAAGAAATTATTTAAGTGTTAGAAGGAAGAAAAAGAAAGTGCAAGAGGGAGAGGTGCCAACTATACTAGGTGAAAAGAAGCAAGAATCAGATAAGAATGGAGTTAAGTACAATTCTGAATGTGATACTTTACAGCAGGAGGAATTAGATCATTCCACATCTCATGATCCTCCCCCCTAAATTAATCCTTCATGGGTAGAGAAAGAAGGGGGAGGAAGAGAGGAAGAAACACAATCAGCTTCTCCTGTAAAGCAGAATTTGACAAGATTAGAAAAAGCATTAATTAAGGCAAAAAATGAAGAAGAAGATACATCTGATTTTATAAATGCATATCCTGCTATTGAAAAGCTTGACTCTTCAGGTCAAAAAGAGAGAAAATACACTCCTTTTTATTTGGAAAAAATTAAAGATTTAAAAAGGGTTGCACTCTTTATGGGGCTACATCCTCTTATTGAAGATGTTACTAGATAATTTGTCTTATGAAATCTTAACCCCGAATGACTGGAAATCCATAGCTAAGACATGTCTAGAACTGGGACAAGATTTATTGTGGCTTTCGGAGTTTCATGAATCATGTAGGATTCAAGCCTGATGCTATAGACAAACAGGAGCTATTGGACAAACCACTTTTGACCAACTAGTTGGTCAAGGTCAGTATGCAGAGAGTTCAGAACAGATTTTTTATCCCATAACAGTGTATGAGCAAATTTCTAAGGCTGCAATAAAAGTTTGGAATTCTCTCCCTGGACAGAAAGATGGAAATAATGCTTTCACAAAAATAGAGCAAGGTCCCAGTGAACCTTTTGCAGATTTTGTGGGACGTTTGCAAACAGCTGTAATAAGAACCATTGGAGATAATGCTGCCACAGAAATAATGACCAGACATTTGGCTAAGGAAAATGCCAATGAGGTTTGCAAAAGAATTATATGGGGGCTAGACAAAGATGCTCCTTTAGAGGAGATCATAAGACGGTGTGCCACAGTGGGCACAAATGCTTATTATACCCAAACTATGATGAACATGGAAAGACAGGGTCTTTCCCTCTTGGCAAGGGACTTCTAGAGAAACTCGTAGATGTTTTCAATGTGGAAAAGTTGGACATTTAAGAGCCCAATGTAGAAATAGAGATAGAATGAGAAGACAGGATGAGAGAAAACCCAAAACCCCATGTCCAAAATGTAACCGAGGCTTTCACTGGGCCTCTAAATGTAGATTGACCCAGAGGAATGAGAGGAAGGGCCCAACTTCAAAGTATCAATCAAAAGGTAGGTGGGGCATGATAGCAGCTGAGGTTACACCCAGAGAAACTTTAGAAATTCAGGACTCTGATGTCATCAATCAACAGAAAAGCAATCAGGAGTACAGTTGGGAAGAATATAGATTTTTTTTTTTAACCCAAATGGGCAGTATACAGTGCAAACAACTCCAATGTAATTACCAGATGATGAGGAGAAATCCCAAAAGTGGTAAATAGAAGGGAATTAGATAGGTTAACTGCTTGGAAAAAGGGTCTGCTTATAGAGAAGGAATCAGATGGCTGACATAGAGACTGTTAAAAGGACTTTTAAAATCTTCAGGAATCATTGGATTTCCTAACACAAGATGAGACTGTTTTAGTTCTTGAAAAACCAGCAAGAATCATTGGATTCCTTGAGATGAAAAATTGTTGATGAGACTTTTTGCAGTACTTCAGAGCTTACAGGAATTATTAAATTCCTGGCACATGAACTAATGGATAATGGATTCTTTATGGACTATTTCTAGGACTTGTGGACATGTGTAAATTCTCAGGTTGATTCATGTTATTTGTTACATTACTACTAGCCTGTGTTATATTGCTATGCGCTTATGTATTTTATGTAATTGCAAGAATCATTGGATTTCTTGAGATGAAAAATTGTTGATGAGACCATTGCAGTACTTAAATTTTCATGTTGATTCTTGTTATTTGTTACATTACTACTAGCCTGTGTTATATTGCTATGTGCTTATGTAAATTATGTATAATGTCTCCCATATTGATGGATTTATGTATACCATGTATATCTGTTTCAAAGTTCTATACCATATTGATGCATTTATGTGTACCTGTTTCAAGTGAGCCCCTTCAGAAACCTGCTAATCTGATTTGAATTCCTATTTCCATTGGTGTTTTCATCTCCCTTCCTGAGGTGTCAGGATCACCTTTTTGGGGGGTTCTCACCTCATTGAGAAGTCAGGGAGGTCATGACCACCCTATATTCTAAAACAAAAGAAAGGGGGAAGAGGGAATATTGTGAACTGTGTGGTGAAAAGTAAAACCCATTCATGAGGGATAAACTGAAAAAAAAAACAAATAAATGGGGAAATATATAGTTAGCAATAGTAATTGTGAACAAAATTTTGAAGCAACTTTCTTTGCTGCAGCCAGCTTTTCTCAAATGTATAGATAAAGGAATGAAATATATTAAAATATGAGCCAGTCCCCAATAGATATTGCTTAAAATATATGATATATGTTGAAAAGGCATTAAAGTTAGACAAATTCATCCACCTAAAACTAACACTGCATGGCTTGAAACCCAAAAGGGATTGAGAAAAAAAAGAAAAGGGAAATATACATACAAAAATATTGATATCACCTCTGTTCTTGGGGAAAGAATTAGAAATTGAGGGAATTCCCATCAAATGCGGAATCGCTGAAGAAAGTGTGGTATGTAATTGGGATGGAATACTTTGATGATTCTGTAACTATGATGACCAGAAAATCTGGAAGGATATACATGAACATAAGAAAACTGAAATGTAATGTGCACAAAGTCAAGCAATAGTGTGGAGTGGTCACCTGCAAATAACTTTGCTTTTGCAACAACACAATGATCTAAAACTACTCTGAAGGTCTTATGATGAAACTGTTGATGTTATACAGTTTGTAAAAATATTATTTTAAGGATTCTTTTTATTAATCCAAGGAATGACGCACATATATTTCTCAACAAGACATTTCTATAAATATTTTGGTGTAACTGCACGTATGAGATTGCAATGATTCTGGGGTTTGGAAAGAAGGGAGAGAATGTGGAAGTCAAAGCATTAAAAAAAAATTTGAAAATGTTATTTTACATGGAACGAGGGAAAATAAAGATATCAATTTTTTTTTAAAAAGAAGAATTCTTATTCCTGGAGCTCCCTTGATTCTTGTTATGTTTTGTGTTATTTTCCCATGATGTCAGGAGAATCACAAGACATTTGGGAATAAAAATGCAGCCCAGTAACCCAGCACTGGAGGCCAAGATGGAGAAGATCTCCACGATCATCATGGCTTTTCCTTTGGAGCTCTGATACGTGGGGAGGAAAGAGACCCAGACACTGCAAAACACCAGCATGCTGAACGTGATGAACTTGGCTTCGTTGAAGGCATCGGGCAGGTTCCTAGCCAGGAAGGCTATGGTGAAGCTGCCCAGGGCCAGAAAGCCCATGTAGCCCAGGACACAGTAAAATGCAAAGGCGAGCCCTCGTTACACGTGAGGATGATGTGCCTGGATTCAGAGCGTGTGTCTGCCTCTGGAAAGGGGGGATGGGTTCCCAACCAGATGGCACAGAAAAGCCCTTGGATTCCAGAACAGATGAGAACCACACAGTAGGGCACTCTGGGATGAAGGAACATCCGCATCCTGCTCCCTGGCCTTGTAATCCTGAAAGCCAGAACTACTATGATGGTTTTGGCCAGAATGGAGGAAACAGCCACTGTGAACACAATTGCAAACACTGTTTGTCGGAGAAGGCAGGAAGCCTTTGTTGGACGGCCAATGAAGAGCAAGGAGCAGAGGAAGCAGGAGGAAAGGGAGGTGAGGAGCAGGTAGCTGAGGTTCCTGTTATTGGCTTGGACTATGGGAGTGTCTTGGAACTTCACAAAGACCCACAGAACCAGGACCGTGAGCAATGAGAGTGAAACAGCTACAACTGTCACTGCCATCCCCCAGGGTTCATTCACATCCAGGAAGGTCACAGTCTTGGGGAGGCAGCGATCTCTCTGCTCATTGGGATACTCATCCTCTGGGCACTTCTTACACTGCTCAGCATCTGCAGGAGACAAACAAGGACTTAACATTTAGATGAAAACATTTCTCTTCATTCCCACAGTAGGAAACGGTCACGAGACCTGCAGCAATTCCTTCTGCTTCCACTGGATGCAAAATCCCATTCTCTCTTTACTGGATGACACAGTCACTGGTAAGTTACTTGGTACCCTGGCCAGATCAAATCTATTCATGCCCTTGATCACTGTTGGCTTGGGTTCAAGTTCTCTTTATTCCTTTTACATAAATGATGACGCCTTTTCTTCTTTTTTTTTTTTTTAAATTTTTATTTAATAATTATTTTATATTGACAGAATCCATGCCAGGGTAATTTTTTTTTACAATATTATCCCTTACACTCGCTTCTGTTCCGATTTTTCCCCTCCCTCCCTCCACTCCCTCCCCTAGATGGCAAGCAGTCCTATATATGTTGGATATGTTGCAATATATCCTAGATACAATATATGTTTGCAGAACCGAACAGTTATCTTGTTGCACAGGGAGAATTGGATTCAGAAGGTATAAATAACCCGGAAAGAAAAACAAAAATGCAGATAGTTCACATTTATTTCCCAGTGTTCCTTCTTTGGGTGTAGCTTCACTGAAAATCAGGGTCGAACAAATGGAATTGAATGACTCGAGGAGACAAGAAGAATCTGTCAAGCAAATCCAAAAAAATCAAACAATGGAAAAGAATGTGAAATACCTTCTGGGGAAGACAACAGACCTGGAAAACAGATCCAGGAGAGACAATCTGAGAATCATTGGACTCCCAGAAAAGCATGATGAAAAAAAGAGCCTGGACACTATTTTCTAGGAAATTATCAAAGAGAACTGCCCAGAAGTCATAGGAACAGAGGAAAAAATAAACATTGAAAGGATTCATCGATCACCCACTGAAAGGGATCCTAAAATCAAAACACCAAGGAATATAGTGGCCAAATGCCAGAACCCTCAGATGAAGGAAAAAATATTGCAAGCGGCTAGAAAAACCTAATTCAAGTATCAAGGAGCCACAATAAGGATCCCCCAGGATCTGGCAGCATCCACATTAAAGGATCGAAGGGCCTGGAATATGATATTCCAAAAGGCTAAGGAACTTGGTATGCAACCAAAAATAACTTATCCAGCTAGAATGAGCATCTTTTTCCAGGGAAGAAGATGGACATTCAACGAAGTAAGCGAATTTCACCTATTTTTGATGAAAAAGCCAGAACTTAACAAAAAGTTTGATCTACAAATATATAACTCAAGAGAAATCTAAAAAGGTAAAGATTAATCTTGGGAACTATATTTTGGCTATATAGATTTATAAAGAATACATGTATACCTTGTTCTAGAAACTGATGTGGAAAGGACATTGTACCAGAAAAAGGGTAAAGTGAGGGTACTACATCTCTTGAAGAGGCATAGGAAACCTATTATATCTGAGAGAAAGAATGGAGGGGGATGAATATAGTGGGTATCTTACTGCCTTCAGAATTGGCTTTAAGTGAAAAATCTTAAGACATATTCAATCTATGGTGAAACTTCTCCCACCTCATTGAAAAGTGAGAAGGGAAAAGTGAAAAGGGAAGGAATAAGCGAAGTGGAAGGGAATACGGAAACTGGGAGGGAAAGGGGTAAGATAGGGGGAGGAACTCTAAGGCTGGGGGAGGGATACTAAAAAGGGAAGGCTGTGAGAAGCAAGTGGTGCTCACAAGCTTAATACTGGAAAGGGGGGTAAAGAGGAAAGAAGGGAGAAAAGCATAAACCGGGGTTAACAAGATGGCAAGTAATACAGAATTGGTCATTCTAACCATAAATGTGAATGGGGTAAACTCCCCCATAAAGAGGAAGCGGTTGGCAGAATGGATTAAAAGCCAGAATCCTAATATGTTGTTTACAGGAAACACACCTGAAGCGGGGAGATACATGCAGGTTAAAGATAAAAGGTTGGAGCAAAATCTACTATGCTTCAGGTGAAGTCAAAAAAGCAGGGGTAGCCATCCTGATCTCAGATCAAGCTGAAGCAAAAATTGATCTAATTAAAAGAGATAAGGAAGGGCACTATATCTTGCTAAAGGGAGGCATGGATAATGAAGCACTATCTATATTAAACATATATGCACCAAGTGGTGTAGCATCTAAATTCTTAAAAGAGAAATTAAGAGAGCTGCAAGAAGAAATAGACAATAAAACTATAATAGTGGGAGATCTTAACCTTGCACTCTCAGAATTAGATAAATCAAACCACAAAATAAATAAGAAAGAAGTCAAAGAGGTAAATAGAATACTAGAAAAGTTAGATATGATAGATCTCTGGAGAAAATGTAATGGAGACAGAAAGGAATACACTTTCTTTTCAGCAGTTCATGGAACCTATACAAAAATTGACTATATATTAGGACATAAAAACCTCAAACTCAAATGCAGTAAGGCAGAAATAGTAAATGCATCCTTTTCAGACCACGATGCAATGAAAATTACATTCAACAAAAAGCCAGGGGGAAGTAGACCAAAAAATAATGGAAACTAAATAATCTCATACTAAAGAATGATGATGGGTGAAACAGCAAATCATAGACATAATTAATAACTTCACCCAAGAAAACGATAATAATGAGACATCATACCAAAATGTATGGGATGCAGCCAAAGCGGTAATAAGGGGA